>NC_136426.1:127761278-128058778 GCF_052849685.1 Lactuca virosa | reverse complement strand
AGGTGGATGAGAACAAGGAGAAGAAGTAAACAATTGACATAGATGAGGATGCAATTGGTATGTAGATAATTGGAAGCATGCAACTGGTGTTTAGATTGTCTATATAGTTTGTTTATAGTACTTTTATAATATGTAGTGCACATATTATGCCACACGAAGTCATGTCTAAATATTAACGGTATCTAGATTGTATATATAGTGTCCGGCCAGGTACTCTTATACTAAGGTGCAGTGGCGGAACCAGAAAAAAAGTTTAGGGGTAGCATAATGGTTTTTCCGCAAAAGACCTAAAGGGTAAAATGGTATTTACATCATAAGGTTTATAAGGCAAGGCTGATTTGGAGCTTTGATGCAAAAAGGTTAGCAGAAGACTTTGGAAGACAGTGAACCATATATAGAAAGCATCTAAGTTCAAAGATTAATCCTTATATGCAGAATGAAATAGGTGTAATATTTACCTGTAGGATGTTTCCATTGATGAATATGTTGATGCAATTAAGATCCCTATGAATGGCCCAATGCCCATGATTGTGTACTTCAAGACCATATAATCTCTCTTAACTAGTTCTTTAAGGCTTAGAGTTGGTATACCAACCTATGTTTCTTCCTAAAATTACCTAATGTGCATGCGTAATGTGATAAAGCTCAATGTGTTGTTATTAGTATCCATTCAAATGTTGTAAAGAACAACAATGTTTTCAATCTTAAGTGTTGTTGTGGTTTAATTTCTGATAAGAGCCTATTGAGGACGGATGAGTCTTCACTGAAGTTTCTTAGCTCTACTTGGTTTAGGGCCACATCTCTTCCTTCTGTTTTGTCAAATTCCCCTGTAGATTTTCTTGACTGTACAACACCCAACAGATCACTATACTAACCAAATTCCCAATAGGATTTGTGGATGAATGTTTAGGGCCACAAACATAATCACCAAATTTTGCTAAAGAACCATAACTAATACATTCACATCGATTTACAAAAATGGATTCAAAACATTGAACATGTCTAACTTAGTGTAACGACATCTCTCAATAATTTAATTTTGTAGCATGAATTAGTTAAACGTGAGCCAAATAACTTAAAAGAATTTAGAAATATATATATATATATATATATATATATATATATATATATATATATATATATAGAAAATGCACAGAGCTTGTTGAAATAGAACTAGAATTAGAATATCTAAGTTGACTTATGTAAATGTATTCCATAAAATTAAACATGATTTAGTAGCATACCTGGATTATGGGAAAACACAAAGACATCTAGCATGAATCGATCCAAAAGAACAACCACAAATTGGGGATTTTGGAATGTGTTGTCTAAGAAATTTAAACTAATGTAAATCTCAACATTAAAGTCGTAAGAAGCCATAGACCCCACCATTTTCAATCTCATGGTTAAATGAGCTCTTTATACGAAGTCTAGAGAAAAAGGAAACCAGAAATTGGAGATGACGAATTGGGGAAGAACATGGCAGGACGAATCAATTGAACCCTAAACTAGGGGGTGCACATTTGTTTCTTCAGAGGCTACACATGTACATAAAATAATTGAGATTTTACACTACTACATAAAAGTTGAGGGGTAGTCCGTGCTACCCCTGGCTATTAGCTGGATCCGCCTCTGCTAAGGTTATATATTTTAAGTGACTACAAGACGTGTGTTTATCATATATTACACATGCAGAAACAATTCCAAATAAATACTAATTCTACCTTTTGATAGTTTCTCCAACTCTTTTAGTCATGCTTTTGTATTGTTGCATTTTTTTACTAGGTCAAACTAATTCTTGGTGATCATCATAGTGCAACATAAATCGTCATAAAAACGTAATTTAGATTCGTCATATTCAATAAGGCTCAAGATTTTACGTTTAAACTGGACCACAATGCGTTACAAATGCTCTGGTAACTTTTTGGTTTTCACTCATGTAGTTATAAAGATATTTATTTTGAAATTTAATTAGATATCCCTTTTAAGCGTAATAGTTTACTTGTCTCATCAAATCATTTTTTGGCAAGTAACGTCTCCGTATAACTGTTATCAGAACAGCATGCATGCACCAGACATTTTGATTTAGTGAACTAAAAATATACTACATATAATTATAAGGCTATAGGGAGTGGTCACCACCAACCCACCGAAAAACTACAGCCACTTTTACGCCACGTCAACTTCACCACCAACTCACTAGACATTGGAAATGGTTAACACTCCACAATATTCCTTTTATTATTATTTTTTATTTATTTAGCATTAAATTAATTAAAAAAAACATAATATGTATATATATATATATATATATATATATATATAGAGAGAGAGAGAGAGAGAGAGAGAGCTGAGGGTTTAATTTAATTTAAAGATAAGTATAAGGATATAATGAGATACAAAGAAACATTTTCAAGGACCATATATGTAATTTCAATAAAATAGAAAATAGATGAAAGGGACGTTGCTGCTGCTCCTTATTTGCTATTGGTTGTCTTGGTCCGTCTTACCACTCACGCCACACCCAACCCATCTACCCTAGGAACGGTGTTCATGCGTCTCCAGGGCGTACACCTCATCATTCCACGCGTGGAACAAGCACCACTCCGGATAACGGATAGCCTAAGAGTAAAATGAACATGTCATATGCTCTGATGACACATTGCGTGGACAAACACGCGTCTATGCGTCTGGCTTTTCAAAAGTTCCATAGGATAAGTCAATGCGAATTGATGTACAATAACCTTTCCTAAAACGGTAAAAGCTACAACCATCGAAATCGCTATTATATTAAAGTTGGAATAAATGACAAAAAAACATTATAATTATATAGTGGTTTTAGATTTTCTTTACTGACGAATACATCAACTTTATTTTTTACCTTTTTACAATATTAACCATTAAATGCTTGCTTTTACCTTGGTAAAGGAAATACTCCATTTTAGTTGTCTCTAGAAAACCAATTTATATTTTATTATCTTAAGATGTCACCTACTATCACAAGTTGTCATCAATGGGTCCTAGTGACGTTATATATAAAATGTTTATAGGTTATTCAAAATTTTATTTATAGTATTGGCTTAACTCTAATTTTGTTATGAATTTAGTTTAAAACTTTTGTAATTACTTTGTTTTTAGAGTTAATTATATAAAAAAGTCTTATCCTTTGTGATTTTTTGTCGATTAAAGCTAATTTTATTTATTTAAAAAAATTGCTCCTTTTTATATTGAAACTTTAAGCAGGTTTAGCACTAACTTTTTAATAATATATTTTTTTTCCGAATAAAATTTTGTGTTTGGATCAACTTTTTCATTTCGACCATAATCTTTTTCTTATCATAGTGTGCTCATTTTGATAGATTTTTTGTTTTGTACTTCGATTTGGGGTAGATTTGGTCCGCCTTGAACCTGATGTTGTTGTAGGTTTTCACAAGTTGGTTAGTTTAGACCGCACTCGCAATGCACTACGATTTTTTCGTCGTTTGGTTATCTATAAAAAAACATGTTGAATCCATAATAATCACATTAGATACTTTTGAGACATGTTCCCCATCAATAGTAATATATTATTAATATCAGGGACAACAACTATCTTAGGCATTGCATTGTTATTCATTTTCAAATTAACAGTCACAAAATCTTTGTTAGCAAAAGCAAAAGTGTATGTTGCAAAAGACAGAATACAGAACCTTAAGTTAGCAAATCTAAAGCATTTAGTTTTTAAATTAGTAGACACATAACATCTAGTCTCCAAAATAACACACACATAACCATTTGTGATATGATTTCGTCCTAATTAGCATACTAAAAACCTTCGGTCTATGTATTAGCAAATGTAGAACCATTTGCATACGATTTCATCCAAGTTAGCTAACGTTAAACTTTCAATTCTTAAATTACTAGACGTAGAACCATCTATGATATTATTTCATCAACTTAGCATATACAAAACCTTCATTTTCTATATTACTAAGCATAAATATGATCCAACCACATCTTCCTTCAGCAAGAACATCATAACAATAACAACAATAAAAACATAGGAGTTATGATATTTAAAAATGAAAAAGTTTGTAAAATGTGAGGGTTTTTTCCAGAAACTAATTGTTTATTACCAAAAGATTACCGACTCACCTGCTAAGATGATCAAAACGAAAGAATTAGAAAAATATAGGTTTTTTTCTTAAAATAAAAGGTTCATATTTAAACATGAAAAAGTCCCAAAATGTACGGACTTCAATAAAATTAATCATTGTTTTTACATGATTTCGAAAACTCAGTTTTTGACAAAATTATATATTTTATAGTATTTTAATAGCTTTATATATTTTTTACAACTTTTTTCACAATTCTTTTAACAATTTAGTCCTTTATAAAAACGTGTGCTCCCGTATTCTCGACAAAGAATTTTGTTCCCTTCCTTCATTTCCATAATGGTTAGATAGTATGCGTCTCCTCCATTTGTTTGATAGTGATCCTTATCTACAGAAAATTGTTTGTGCATTATCTACCATTCCTTAATCGCACACTGTTTTCACCCTACAAAACAAAAAAGTATATTACAAGGGTCGATTTGTTATACCAGCATCATCCATATGGATGCAATGATTATTTGATGAATTCCATTTTAGTTCTAGTAGTGTCACTCTGTTTTACAGGACATATCATAGCCTTGCATCCAAACTTTGTTAGATCAGTATGGCAAAATAGTCCAACAATATGTCCAAGCAAGCAATACTTGCGAACAATACAAGTCATCTACATTGTCACCACGAGGTCTCTTCTAATCCTTGTCTATTCCGTTTGTTTTCTGGGTGGATATCTCCCTTTGTTTTTATATTCGGTTTACCAAAAATATAACAGCTACAATTGGTCTTGGTGGTAGTCGGTCATCTTTCTAATTATTGCCATTTTATTTCCACTTAAACATTGTCTCACAAATTGTTCCTTAGCTAGTACCTTCCTATGGGAGATTATTCAGCTCTACATCATTCCCATGATAGTGTTATGGGATAGAGATATGTAAATTCTTAGGCCCTCTCGAGTACTCTCCATGTAGGGGTTCCATTAATTGTCCACCTAGTCGTACCATTCGATGAAATCCAGGTCAACACAAAGCTTCATTTCGTGGAGGAATCAGTGGAGATTATGGATCGGGAGATCAAAAGACTCAAGCAAAATCGCATACCTATAGTAAAGGTACGATGGAACTCTCGTAGAGAGCCGGAGTTTACTTGGGAACGTGAGGACCAAATGAAACAAAAGTATCCACACTTATTCAACGATGCCCCCTCCACTAGTGAAACAACTAACTAGTAGTATAAAGTAGCCAAGAATGTACTAATTTCGGGACAAAATTCCCTTAACGGGGAGGTAATGTGACATCCCGGAATTTAGGGCAGAGATTTCAAACGACTAAATTACGGAAAATTTATTTGTAATTTACCTCGGTCAGTTTTACTGCATCTAATGAAATATAAATGAGTTCAGTTCAATTATTATGTAATATCTGATGATATTTTATGCCCAAGCGTGTAAACTGGTAACCAAATCAAACTGCTCAACTGCAGCGATGGGTAATGCGTCTGAAAAACTGAAATTTTACATTAATCAGTTTTGAGCAAAACAAACATTAAAATATGATAGTACATATTCCCCTGTTTCCGAAAATATAAAGAACGTAAAAAACGGAGATCATATGCAAAAGATACAACAGTTTCAAGAAAACAGACAGTAAAACACTGTTTTCTTTAATAGCGTAAAACCGAATCGAACCGTTGTGGCACTTACGCTTTGCCGACAGGATTTCCAAGAGCGCTTTTGGACTCAAGATATAGTATATTATTTAATTTCAAACACGAAGTAATTTTTACGAAATTTTTTACGAAAGTCGCGAAAACAAACACCGCGAGTCGTTAAGACGCGAAACTTCAACCGCAATTTTCCGAAAATCCGTAACTCCAAAAATTAATCCGTTTGATGTTCTGTAATCCTTGAATTATACTCTATCTAACGGTGCTTTCGAAAAAAATCATCGATGCACAAATCCCAAGACACCCGGTTTTTGTATGTTTTGGACATGTAATGGAGGTATAACCCCATGTGGGGCCCACATGGGATGATAGACTCCAAAAACCTTATCGCCTTCCTCCCCCCCCCCCCCTTCTCTCCTTCTTTGGTTAGGCTAATGGGTGTGGAGCGCGGTTTGGAACCGCGATTGTGCCACGTCAACCGCAAACACCGCCCCCAGGGTGCGGTCTCGTGCGGTCTTGGCCGCACTGCGGCTAAAAACAACCGCGGCCTGTGATTGGTTGGTGGTTTTGACTCTTTGATTTCGCGTATTTTTTTTTTACTTTACTCTCTTTCTCTCTCTCTCTCTCTCTATATATATATATATATATATATATATATATATATATATATATATATATATATATATATATATACTAGGCGAATGTCCGCGCGTTGCGCAGTGGGATAATTATGTAGTTTAATATGGTTATATATGGTTTAATGTATTGTGAATAAGCCATACATAAAACTTGTATGCGATTAAATAGCATGTATATTTTTTGATTTACAGATTTTTTATCATAATAAATAATGAAATTTTTTTACTATTAGTTTAAAATTTTAAATGTAATTTTTATGTACACATTAGTATCTAATGTAATTAGTTGATGATTGATTAGATATGGATTCTCATTTGTGGTCGTCTATTTATGTTGAACCTCATAAAAATACATATTTAACGACTTTTGTTAGTTTTACTATTGAATAGAAAATGGTGCCGTATTTTAAGTAAATATAAAAAATATCATTCTCAATCTATTTTAAGATAGTGACATATTTTAAGTTAATATAAAAAATCATATTCTAGAACTAATGAAAAGAAAAAACGGAGCCAAAATTGTTAACTATAATAAAGTTGATTCCAATTAAAAATTGCTCAATCGAAGATAATATCATTCAATAAACATCATAAGATATTACGTTATATTCAAATTACAGACATCATTTTTGTAAGAGTCATTCAAAATATATGAGACTATAGTGCCTAATACAACAATGTAATAACCAAATGACCCTAACATATTTTAAATGAAATATAATTATAATATATTATCTATGCAACTAAATTTCTGCACAACATGTGGGATTCGTCTACTATATGGTATTCTTCTAATATATTATATTATAGTATAAACATTATATTTGGAAAACCACTTTGAGTTATATTGTAGTTTATAACATTAAATTTGTGATGGGCTGTATTGGACACACATTTGTGTATTTATATCTATATTATATATTTAAAACAAATCTTATATAAACATCCAACCTAAATATTCATCTTCAAGTTTTCTTTCTTCGCCACGTAAACAAACTTTTGTTATAAAACCAAAAATGGAATAAAAGACACACTTAATTGTATGATCATGATATATTGTATTTTGATTGGGGCTTGTACAAAACATGCATGAGCATATATTATTAATTTATCTCTTGTTTTGAGTAATTCGAATAAGATAGCTTCAAATCCAACGTATCAAACAGATTACCCATTTACTAAAGTCTAAAACCCAAAAACTCAAACATGTTCTAATACCATATAAATGCATGAGGTTTTAGCAAATTATTATCTCATATGAATTACCATTGATTATGTGTGATTAATTATTACGAATGTGAAAAGGTTTGGGGGTTTCAAATGCATGAGGTTTTAGCAAATTATTGTGGGGGGTTTCAAATGCATGACATTCAAGGGAAAATGCAAGTTTTATAAGTATGTAAGATATATATATATATATATATATATATATATATATATATATATATATATATATATATATATATATTACCATTATTTACACAACCTTAACCAAAATCTTTACACTTTTCCTCCAACTTTTTTTTGAAAAATGTCTTCTTCCAAAAGGCCCATTTTTATTTTTAGGTTTTTTTTAAGTTAAGTAATGTATGATATTTGTATTTTTAATTAATGAAATATTATCTTTTTTAAGATTATGTTTTTTATTAAAAAAGAAGTTTTATTAAATTAAAATAGTTAAAAAAACACAAAAAAAAAATGTGGCACCACTCCCTTGGTGTGTCAAGAAACCACACTTATGTGGTAAAAAATGGCGTGGCGCTTATGTGACAGGGGAGGGAGTGCGGTTTCGGTGGCACCACTCCCTTCAGCCTTATAAGTTTCACCAAAGGTACAAAATGGGTTGGAGGTATGGCCATTTGTGGGCTGATACTATAAATAGAAGCCAATACTTCTCCTGAATCCTCACAAATTCATCAGCCACTCTTCTCTCTATCACTCTCTCTCTCTTCCCCCTCACCATTTCTGTCCAGAAAAGCTAGAAGAACCACCCTACACCACCATCTAAAACCATCATCAAACCCTCCAACCCCTTCCTTATAACCCCCTTAACCACCACCACCTTCCTCAACCTTTAATTTGGCCGGAAACACAAGAAGAAACCAGCAGCAGAAGGCTGCCGGCCATCACCCACCTCCACTGCACCATCCCACTGCCACGGTGCCACTTTCAAAAACCCACTGCCATCACCTAAAAATTTCACCCCTAAGTTGATTTCGATCCCCAAAAGCTTCTAAATACTCCCTGCATCGAAGTACAACTGGAAGGAGGAAGAAACGAAGGCAGCAACATCGAAACCACCACCTCCGTCGGCCTCCCGTTGCACTAGTCTCAAAACCACCCTTCACCACCCTTATGCTCATGTTGCTCCGCCCCTGTGAGTCACCGCCACCTTTTCCATTTCATTTTTTTTGTTCTCGTCGATTCATACAAATCAAAGGACCACCGTGTGTGTGTATATATATATATATATATATATATATATATATATATATATATATATATATATATATATATATATATATATAGTCATTACCCGCGCAAAGCGGCGGCGGCGAATAGTTCCTGGCGGTGATTAATTAAACCCTAAAAATCATAAAAATGCATAACAAAAATACTTAGAGATCACAACTTTTTTTTTTGAGTTTATATTCTTAAAAATCACAACTTTTTTTTATTAATTCGCTGAAAAAAAAAATTAAAAAATGAATTTTTTATTTTTTATTTATTTATTATTTTTTTGTTTAAAAAAATCAGCGAAATTATATAAAAAGTTGTGATTTTTAAAGAAAATGTATTGAAAGATTAAAAATATATGTATAATTCTATTTTTTGTTTTTGGGTAAAAATAGAAGTGTTATGTTATTTTGTGCATAAAAGAAATATTGTAGTTTCATGGGTTAAAATTAAAAAAATATGTTTGCTTTGAGTAAAAATAAAAATAATTTGCTATTTTGATAAGAAAAAAAAAGTTTGTTATTTTCACAACTTTTTTTTTTTTTTTTTTGAGTTTATATTCTTAAAAATCACAACTTTTTTTTATTAATTCGCTGAAAAAAAAATTAAAAAATGAATTTTTTATTTTTTATTTATTTAAAAAATTAAAAAATGAATTTTTTATTTTTTATTTATTTATTATTTTTTTTGTTTAAAAAAAATCATCGAAATTATATAAAAAGTTGTGATTTTTAAAGAAAATGTATTGAAAGATTAAAAATATATGTATAATTCTATTTTTTGTTTTTGGATAAAAATAGAAGTGTTATGTTATTTTGTGCATGAAAGAAATATTGTAGTTTCATGGGTTAAAATTAAAAAAATATGTTTGCTTTGAGTAAAAATAAAAATAATTTGCTATTTTGATAAGAAAAAAAAAAGTTTGTTATTTTCACAACTTTTTTTTTTGAGTTTATATTCTTAAAAATCACAACTTTTTTTTATTAATTCGCTGAAAAAAAAATTAAAAAATGAATTTTTTATTTTTTATTTATTTAAAAAATTAAAAAATGAATTTTTTATTTTTTATTTATTTAAAAAATTAAAAAATGAATTTTTTATTTTTTATTTATTTATTATTTTTTTTGTTTAAAAAAAATCAGCGAAATTATATAAAAAGTTGTGATTTTTAAAGAAAATGTATTGAAAGATTAAAAATATATGTATAATTCTATTTTTTGTTTTTGGATAAAAATAGAAGTGTTATGTTATTTTGTGCATAAAAGAAATATTGTAGTTTCATGGGTTAAAATTAAAAAAATATGTTTGCTTTGAGTAAAAATAAAAATAATTTGCTATTTTGATAAGAAAAAAAAAGTTTGTTATTTTCACAACTTTTTTTGTTTTGAGTTTATATTCTTAAAAATCACAACTTTTTTTTATTAATTCGCTGAAAAAAAAAATTAAAAAATGAATTTTTTATTTTTTATTATTTATTTATTTATTATTTTTTTTGTTTAAAAAAAATCAGCGAAATTATATAAAAAGTCGTGATTTTTAAAGAAAATGTATTGAAAGATTAAAAATATATGTATAATTCTATTTTTTGTTTTTGGATAAAAATAGAAGTGTTGTGTTATTTTGTGCATAAAAGAAATATTGTAGTTTCATGGGTTAAAATTAAAAAAATATGTTTGCTTTGAGTAAAAATAAAAATAATTTGCTATTTTGATAAGAAAAAAAAAGTTTGTTATTTTCACAACTTTTTTTTTTTGACTTTATATTCTTAAAAATCACAATTTTTTTTTATTAATTCGCTGAAAAAAAAATTAAAAAATGAATTTTTTATTTTTTATTTATTTAAAAAATTAAAAAATGAATTTTTTATTTTTTATTTATTTATTATTTTTTTTGTTTAAAAAAATCAGCGAAATTATATAAAAAGTTGTGATTTTTAAAGAAAATGTATTGAAAGATTAAAAATATATGTATAATTCTATTTTTTGTTTTTGGATAAAAATAGAAGTGTTATGTTATTTTGTGCATAAAAGAAATATTGTAGTTTCATAGGTTAAAATTAAAAAAATATGTTTGCTTTGAGTAAAAATAAAAATAATTTGCTATTTTGATAAGAAAAAAAAAGTTTGTTATTTTCACAACTTTTTTTTTTTGAGTTTATATTCTTAAAAATCACAACTTTTTTTTATTAATTCGCTGAAAAAATGAATTTTTTATTTTTTATTTATTTAAAAAATTAAAAAATGAATTTTTTATTTTTTATTTATTTATTATTTTTTTTGTTTAAAAAAAATCAGCGAAATTATATAAAAAGTTGTGATTTTTAAAGAAAATGTATTGAAAGATTAAAAATATATGTATAATTCTATTTTTTGTTTTTGGATAAAAATAGAAGTGTTATGTTATTTTGTGCATAAAAGAAATATTGTAGTTTCATGGGTTAAAATTAAAAAAATATGTTTGCTTTGAGTAAAAATAAAAATAATTTGCTATTTTGAAAAGAAAAAAAAAGTTTGTTATTTTCACTTAAAAATAAATATATGATTTTGTTTTGCATCAAAATAAAAATATTTTCTTGTTTTGGATTAATAATTAAAACAAATTACCATTTTTTGTTAAAATTATAAGTATGTTTATGTTTTCATTAAAAATAAATATATGTTGCATTTAATTGATTATATCTTCCAAAATTTAAGAATATTAAAAACGAAACCATTACATTTCATTGATAATTCTAAACACAAAAATATTACTTGATCCACTGTGGTTTAGTAATATATATATATATATATATATATATATATATATATATATATATATATATATATATATATATATATATATATATATAATGTTATTCAGTGTGTTCAGAATTAAACAAAATATCAACTCAAATCCAATATTTATTATTTTTTCAATTTTATCCAATGTGCAGGTTTAGTTTCAATTTTAGTAACTACTTCATTTAAAATGAAGTTTTTTTTCTCAAATCCAATATTTATTATTGTTTCATATTTATACAATCTCCAGGTTTAGTTTCTATTTTAGTAACTACGTTCAAAATGAATGTTTATTCTCTTATACTTTAAATACTTTTGTTGTATTTATTACCTTTTTTATATTATATAATATTTAATCAGATTGACCCTAATCCCATTACTCCTACCACGAATCTATTAAAAAAAAGATAATTCATTCGGTAAAACCTTGACACTATTTCCATCTTTCCAATAATTCAATCCATGCAGTAATAAAAATAAAATTCTTACTCTTCTAATAAATCCCAATATATGATTTGATAATCATTTTTCAAGTAACTATAGCATAAAATGTATATAAAAATGAAAATAAGATAACATATAATATCGATTACAGGCATATGTTACATACTTTACTTAGATCATAACTAAAAAGGTTTATGGTGAGATTTGTGGTAGCGAGGTTGCCTGGACTATTTTTACTTTATATATCAACTTACCGCCCCCATTGAATAATCAAAAAGATTGCATGATGGTCCATATTTACACATCCTTTTGAGCAAAATATGAACACATGTGTACCCTGTAGTAAAAAAGGTGTCATATAATAAGGTGCTATCGCATAAAATGTGTTTGATACATTGGTATTTGGATTTACAAAAAAGGATTCTAACCTGGTTTAATAAAACTATCAGCTTTTTAACAAATGAATATTAAAAGTAGAGATCGATAAATACCTAGTAAGTATTCCAACATGGTTTACATTTGGATGATATTGATGTATGATTGGGTAGGATATTCATAAATATAAGAATGTAATTGGAAGAAAAGAATATAGAATGTAATAATATACAAATAAAGGAAGCATGTTGTTATTTTTAGAAAGTTGTAGACCCAATAAGAACCAAGTGTTAAGATGTTTCCATTAAGTGGCATGGTCATATAACCGACTCTTTTCACCAAAAAAAATATTAATTTCAAAGAACCATGGAAATTGAAACAAAGACATACCTTCCTTATTTGCCTTACGTTGTATATTGTCGTGCATTGATTTGACATGAAACAATTTATGTTAACTTTAAGTCGATGTGTGCTCAAGCTTCATGCAATAATTCAAAACCTTGAGGCGAACGGTTGCTTCAGAGTTGGCCTCTGTTGATAAAGAGCATAAAAACTACTAATTATAAACCCAAAGGTCTTAAAGCTTGCATAAAATCCTTTTAGAACCATAAGCATCCAATTGTTGATGGCCTTAGTGGAATAAGTGACTATTCATGATTCTGCCTGAACAATAAACAAATGAAATTTAAATGAACTATTTTATTCAATAGCTTTACCAGAAATATTTGCATCTGACTATAGTACTTCCTTTTGAAAACTCCTAGCTAACCTTGCTTTTTCCTGCTTGCTCCTAATATGAGCATGCATAGAACCATAAGCTTCAAACTATTATAACCCACCACAAATTCAGTTAGCATCAAGGTTTCTAGTAGTAAAACCAAAGCAATAAATGGTCAAAAATCTACAACAGATGATAGTAAAAACATAGCAATATCAGGTCAAGAAAATCATATTGTGGATAGTCTTCAAAAGTCGAAAGCAAAAACCCCAAAATATGGACTCGTATTCAAAAACCAAAATGGTGACATGTTTATGATGAAAATTGGCATACCTTACATCCATGATGCACAGACATGGTCAACAATAGTCATATACATACACACACAACACACGCACTTATTGTCACCAATTGCAACCCTAAAAAACCATACACATTATCCACAAGTAATCGACTAAATGAAATTCTAAAAGTCTTGACATTTATACATTTTTGAAAATTGCATAAATTAAGTTGATTAAGAAGGAAACAACTGATCAAAAGGGAAAAAATTACATCATGGATCATGGATGTATATGATATTTGCCATAATACCTGGTTTGTAAATTAAGAAAAATGTAATTGTTACAAAGGATGATTATGGTAAGCATTCTTACGAGCAAGTTAAGAGAAGTATTTGTACTTCAAAGTTGCTTTTTCATAAAATATGCAAATATAGTTTCTTCTCTCTTTAGTTCTTGTGTCCTTGTCCTTCAAAACATTGTTTTCCCTGAAAAATAAATCAAATTGCTTAACATAGGCATAATCAATATCAATAAAAAATGAAATTTGAATTAGCAGGGATAACCAGCATTAGCACTTGCCCACATATGCATTAAATAAAATGATATCTCATCAAATAAAGGAAATAAATAGGCTATAAATGTATTCAACAAAGTTGCCAAATTTTCAACAACCTGTAACAAAGTAAGGAATAAAGAACATGGTCGAATTGCAAAGAATGATGATAAAGAGGCTGAGATGCAAGCGATTACAATGATTGAAGACACGTAGTCGAAATAATCATTTACATGATTCGGCAGTCTATTTTGGCAGCAAAATGCAAACAAATCGGCACAAATCTGGAATCAGCAAAAGGGCTAATGAGATCCCGTCAAAACACACAGTTACAAACCATGGGAACTCAACTGAAAACATGAAATAGAATTAGCATAAATAATCACTCGTAAATACAGAATAGGATGTAAGAATTTTACCTTACATTGCAAAATGCGAAACTAAACCCTCATGAGTTTCTGTTGTCTTTGGTTATTGCCCTTCGTAATGATTTTCTCCCACTTTGGAAAAACAAACAAGTTCGAGACAAACACGACGAAGATAAAAAAAAAATCCATCGCCCTTTTACCGTCATAAACGATTGATTTCTATAGCTATGCATGTAGTGCTAGGAGATCGAAGAGGTGAGTTCGAGGAGGAGTTTGAGGGGACAAGTATAGGGGGAAAGGGGAGAAAACAGTGTGATGACCAGTAAATCAAGCCAGAAATGTGTTTTCCTCCGATTTAAAAGTCGAGATATAGCAATAAGGGCGAAAATTGGGGATTTTTTAAAATTAAATCTTGTAGAAGTTAACTTATCATCCGAGATATTCGACTCGATCAAACTTCAAATAGTTTCGGTCAAAAGTCTCTTAAAAAAAAAAAAAAGATATGCATTCGCTGATTGTACATTGAGTTTAGAGGTTTGGAGGATTACATATTTAATATTATTTAATTGGTAGTTGTTTGTACTGTTAGCTTAACGGTTTGGACGTCTTAAAAAAATATTATTATTATATTTAATCTATTAATAGAAATAATAAGATTTCTTTTTATAAGATAGTAAAGATATATTTTCTTTCGGTGTATTACGAAAAACGAAGAAGAAGAACAGGAGGTTTCCCTCCTGTTCATGAACCAGATACACAAACATGCAAATGATTTTGCCACGTAGAGTCTCCCAACTATGATATTGTCCAGATTCAACCCCTCACTCCCAAAAACTGTTTTCAAATCAGGTCCTAAGCCCTAAACTTACATTTAAAATATTCACAATCTACCCAAATATCGAAAAATCCTTTCAATAAAAGCCCAAAATTTTAAAATAGAAATTTCATAAACTTATTTTTTTTACATATATATACATTTTTATTATATATATAATATTTATTTATTTAAAATAAACATTAGATTGTTGTTAAATTTTAAATTATAAATTGTATTTTGATTTAAATAAATTTTTGGGATTTATTTAAATATTTTGGAAAATAATAAATTAAAATTGTAAATAAAATCTATTTAAATTGAGTATTTAAATAAATTTTTCGAATAATAAAGTCATTATACTTAGCCAAAAATACTCAATCATTTACATATATTAATTTATGATATCAATTTATTAGGAAAATAAGTTATTACGGGGTATCACGTTCACTACAATACAACTTGGTCTTCTCGCATCCATTCCCAAACACAAATCGTAAATCGCTCATTAAGGTGAGTGTTATGGCCTCTCTTTTACGTTTTTACATTTTGGGGGAGCATACATGTGCTAAATAATAAAAATTACTCAAAAATATTATAATACCTTTTAATTGCTCACGGTACGGGGAATCCGGTTTGAAGGGCCGCTTGGGTTGCTGGATTTCAGAAGCCCTCCGGTGTTTCATATCTGGCCCCTGTCTGTGCATAGTAGTTGAAAAGTATTGATTAACATTTATATAATATGAGTAAAAAAACAATATTATTTTTAAACTTCAATTATGTTATGTTATTTGAGAAATGCTACTGTTAAAATAACATATGCTACTATCATGGAGTTTATACTAGAATTATACTTAGTTAAGTGCCTTATGCTATGCATGCTAACTTCTATACAAAATTCATTATGCCTAGTAACTTAACTACAATTAAGTTAGGGCTGACAGTTATTCACAAACTTTTCGTTAATGGTTTTTGAGTGAGACACTACTATTCATTAGTTGAGTTTAATCACTTAGCCTGCCCCACAATGCTATAATCGTTAATCTTCGGAGTGAGGTACATATGTATAGATCTATATGGGGTCGACAACCCCACCTGCGGTTGCTAGCTACAACCATCGACAGATCAATCGTAGCAGGTGATATGTGTCTACGATCGTTACTACGACGTCCAATGAAGCGTCGTAGGGAGGGGTACTTTTCGTCCATAGCTCGATTATAGAACTCACTAAAAGCATTAACACGAATCTCTCTCACTTTTTCACTACAACCATAGGTTTGGTTGCTTTCAGAACTATTTTTAAGTATAGTGGTTACTTATACAATGGATATATTTCAACTTTCATGGAGTTATTACAAACACGTTTTCTTTAAAAGCATGGATTTATTTATAAAGATACTTTTTGGCTTTTAAAGACTCATGAAAAGCATTGTTTCAACTTTTGTTATACAAGAAAAATACTTTTGGACTTTTAAAAGTATTATTACTGCAGCTAGCAGAAAACTTGTGACTCTCACCAACCTCGTGTTGACTTTCAAAATACATGTATTCTCAGGAAATCAGTGAAATTTCGTGCACACTCATACGTTGGAAAACATGGCTCACAAGTACTTGAATTTTCTACTTTTGAACTGTTATGCCTAACAGTTAAGGCAAACTCATATTATTATGTTACTATCTGTAACAACCTTGTATGAAAACTTAAACTTGTAATACAAATGATGTTTGTTTATTGTTGTACTTGTGTTGTATATACTTGTGTTGTATATTCAATTTATCTGTGATCCATGAACTTAGTCACACATCCCAGCGTGTTCCGCCGCCTTGGTCGGGGTGTGAAAGATTGGTATCAGAGCTAAATTGGCTATAGAGAACCCGTATCCTCGAAAGAGGAATACAACTATAGCAACTAGCTTCTAGTAAAAGTATTATTAATAATAAAACTACTTCTCGACTACTTACGGTACGGGGAATCTGGTTTGGAGTGCCGCTTGGGTTGCTGGATTTCAGAAGTGCTTAAATGCCAAAATGGTCCTGCCCTCTGGTGCTTCATGTCTGGCCCTGTCTGTGCTCGGTAGTTGGGAAGTACAAAACATAGATTAATAATACTACAAACCCCACCAACCATAATATATAAGAGTTCATATATATACTCTGACCCGCGATGAGAACACTTAATAAAAATACTAAACATCCCTTCAACTAAAACTACCAACTCAACCCTTTAGGTCAGACGCCTCAATTAAAGTTTAGTACCGTACATAAGCCATACCACAAATAAACCTGGAACGCGCGCCTATGTTATTTATGGTCGGACCGGTGCACAGCCAACCTTGAGCAAGGAGTTTGACAGACTACAACGGTTGAGTGTTTTAGAGATTGAAGAATGTTCTCCAGATTCGCTGCAGCAACCTAGTACCTTAGAATCCATATATACATTTTAAAACACTAATAAATTTCAAAATCATTAGCAATTAAGATCCCCTCTATCATTCGGAAATCTAGAGGATTTCTGAACCAATCACCTTTCCCCTGTCATTTGAAAATCGGTAGGATTTCAGGATTTAATCTCACTCTATGACTTGGAAATCTATGGGATTATAGGAATAAATGCAACAAAATTATTACATGCTTGTTATAATTAAGTAGTATAAAAAACTTAACTGTGTCTTTTCTAAACGTTTAAGGCAATGTCTCGACAAAAAGAACCATGAGTTCGTCCACCACCGACTCCCCGAACTAACAGGAGAAGTGTTCCATAAACAACTCAAACAACAGAAGGAACTCCAAACCCTGAAGAAGCCCCAAGCGCAACAAATAACCACCAAACTTTCCAGATGGATCCCACTACGATGCAAAATATGCATGTACAAGGGATTGCTACAGCTTTGGCGACTTACGAGGCTGCTCGAAACGGGAATACTGGAAATAGCGGAAGTGGTACTCCTGCAGTTGCCCAAAACAATCCTAGGCACTGCTCATACAAAGAATTCATGGGTTGTAAACCCCGATCCTTCTACGGGACCGAAGGAGCTATTGGCCTGTCCCGATGGATAGAGAAGATTGAAGCTGTCTTCCATACCAGCTCTTGCCTAGACGACTGCAGGGTTAAGTACGCTACTTGCACACTGATGGATTCCGCCTTAACTTGGTGGAACAACCATGCCAAGACCGTGGGAATTGCTGAATCTTATGTCATGGTATGGGAACAGCTGAAACAAATGATGACCAAGGTGTATTGCCCACGGCAGGAGATTCAAGCACTAGAACAAGAACTCTGGAATCTAACCATGCAAGGATCAAAGGTAGATGCTTATACCTCCCGATTCGAAGATCTTGCAACTCTTTGTCCTGGAATGGTGCCTTCAGAAGACAAGAAGATGGAGAGATACATTTAGGGGCTAGCATCGCCGGTCCAAGGTCTGGTTACTGCATCCAAACCCTCCACTTTTGACAGCGCTAAACAACTAGCTTATGAGTTAACTAAGCAATGCATCCGACGGGGCACCATGACCCAATCACGTGTTCACTGTCGACTTAATGCCCATGATCATTAGAAGTTTCGATGTAATCATCGGAATGGATTGGTTATCAACCCATCGAGCGGAGATTTTATGTTATGAAAAGGCTGTGCGATTACCCTTACCAAATAATGAAGCCCTTGTGATTTACAGAGACAAGGCAGGGAAGAACCTAAGATTCATTACTTGCATGAAGGCAAGGAAGTATTTGCAGAAGAGATGCTACGCTTTCTTAGCCCACGTGGTGGATACGTGATGCGACATTGGCTCCGACCACCTACTCTAAGAAAGTGCTTCTACGCCGGAGACAGATCTGCAAGATCACAACAGAGAGATGCGTTAGAGCCGCCCCAGGGATTGTGCCCCAGGAGCGGACTCCGACGATCAAGTTAGATCAGCTGATAGATCTGAGATGGTTCTCCATAGCTGGAGAGAACCATCTTGGTGCTGGTGGTGGTGTAAGGTGGCTGACGGCGGCGGGTGGCGGTTGAGCCAACCGACCGGAGTATAGTGTGGCGACTGAGCCATGGGGGAAGGTCTAGTGGCGGCTGGACCACTTGGGGAAGAGTCCTCCTCCAAGGAGGAGGCACTATTCCATTTATAGTGGACAATTAGGTCGAGGGAAATTAGGTCAAGCCTTGGTCCAGCCCAATTCAGTCCCAACTAGCAAGGAGTTGGGCAAGGCCGCCCGGAGGCGTCGGGCGGGGCTGGCGGGCGCGCACCAGGAAAGGCTGGCAGGGGAGCGCCAGACAAGGTAGCGTCGGGTCGGGCCGGCAGGAGAGTCCCCTGCACGGCTGGCAAGGGAACGCCAGGCAAGGCTGGCAAGGGAACGTCGGGCAGGGCTGGTAGGAGCGCGCCAGGCCAGGCTGGCGCTCTAGAGCAGTCTAGGCCGTGCTAATTGACCATATATCATTAAGTCCCCCCAGTATGATGTTATTGGTACGCGGCCAATGACATCGGAGTGGACTTAGTCATATAAATTGTGCGTCGTCAACGGTCTTAGAGACTGTATGGCGACCATATATCATCAATACGCAAGGTAAGGGTAAGGAAATCAAAGACATACCACAAATGTGCGATTACCCAGACGTATTTCCAGAAGACCTACCCGGAGTACCTCCAGCCAGACAGGTCGAGTTTCGAATCGGCCTTATTCCAGGTGCAGCACCAGTGGCGCGATCTCCTTATCGCCTGGCTCCATCGAAAATGCAAGAACTATCCAGTCAACTTCAAGAACTTCTCTACAAAGGCTTTATCCGTCCAAGCTTCTCTCTATGGGGAGCCCCGATATTGTTTGTCAAAAAGAAGGATGGATCGTTCAGGATGTGCATCAACTATCGAGAGTTGAACAAGCTCACTATCAAGAACCGATATCCACTTCCGAGGATCAATGACCTGTTCGACCAACTGCAAGGATCTTGCTACAACTCGAAGATCGACCTACGATCCGGCTATCATCAACTTATAGTTCAAGAAGTAGATATTCCAAAGACGACATTCCAAACTAGATACGGTCACTATGAGTTTCTAGTTACGCCATTTGGACTGACCAACCCACCTGCCATATTCATGGACCTTATTAATCGGGTGTGTAAACCCTACTTGGACAAATTTGTGATTGTCTTCATCGACGACATATTGATATACCCACGAACCAAGGAAAAACATGGCCAGCACTTGTGTTTAATTCTGGAACTGTTAAGAAAAGATAAACTTTATGCAAAGTTGTCTAAGTGTGAATTCTAGATTAACGAAGTTCATTTCCTTGGTCATGTGGTCAGCAGTAAAAGGATTCATGTCGATCCCGCGAAGATTGAAACGATCAAGAATTGGAAAGCACCAACAACACCAACCGAAGTACGCCAATTCTTAGGGCTTGCAAGCTATTATCGGAGATTTATCGAGAACTTTTCCAAAATAGCCAAGCCTCTCACCGCACTAACCCAGAAAGACAAAAAGTTTGATTGGGGAGACAGGAAAGAGTCTGACTTCCGAAAATTGAAGCAATTGTTATGCAGTGCACCGATTTAGTCTCTTCCCGGGGGAACAGAAGACTTTGTAGTATACTGTGATGCCTCACATCAAGGGTTAGGATGTGTACTAATGCAGAAAAATAAGGTTATTGCATATGCATCCCTACAACTGAAGCCAAACGAGACGAACTACACTACCCATGACCTAGAGTTGGGAGCTGTAGTGTTTGCCTTGAAGATTTGGAGGCACTATCTGTACGGGACAAAGTGTGTTGTATTCACCAACCACAAGAGCCTTCAGCACATCTTTGATCAGAAAGAGCTTAATATGAGACATCGAAGATTGGTCGAATTGTTAAATGATTACGAATGTGAAATTCGTTATCATTCAGGTAAAGAAAACGTTGTGGCATATGCTTTAAGCAGGAAGGTGATAATTTGTAAATTCCCTTGTCATACGACTTTAATAAAGAGAATATAAATACATGAGGCTACATGGGCCAAATACATACAATGGGCTAAACAATACAAGCCTAAATACGACACTACAAAAGTATATCGTCTAACATCCCCCGCAGTTTGATCGGGAGGGGAATTCTGAACGTTCAAACTGGTTTTGAAATCGTTAAAGAGCGCAGTCGGAAGGCCTTTGGTGAAGATGTCGGCATACTGAGCAGAAGAAGGTACGTGAAAAACTCGAACTGCACCACGAGCAACTAGATCACGAACAAAATGAATATCAATCTCGATGTTTTTTGTGCGTTGATGTTGCACGGGGTTCGACGTCATGTAAACCGAACTAACATTATCACAATAAACAATAATAGCTTTGGTAGGGGGAACCGAAGCTCTCGAAGTAAATTACGAACCTAGCATGTTTCTGCAACAGCGTTAGTAACGCCACGATACTCCGCCTCTGCACTAGACCTAGAAATGACCCCTTGTCGTTTAGACTCGACCATGAGATGAGATTATCGCCAAGAAATACACAGTATCCTGAAATGGATCGTCGCGACACGGGGCACCCGCCCCAGTCGGCGTCTGAGTAAGCATAAAGATCAGACGTCGGAGAAACATCAAGTTGCAGACTGTGTTCCAAGGTACCTCTGATATAGCGTAAAATGCGTTTGAGAGCATGTAGGTGAGGCTCCCGTGGGTCATGCATGAATAGGCAAATCTGCTGAACAGCAAAGGCAATGTCCGGCCGAGTAAAAGTAAGGTACTGAAGAGCACCAGCCAGACTGTGAAACAGAGAGGGGTCGGAAACAGGAGGACCAGTAGCATCCAACTTATGTGTGGTTTCGGCTGGTGTTCGAGCAGGATTACACTGACTCATATGGGCCCTGTCAAGAATCTCAGATGCATATTTCTGTTGGGATAGAAAGAGACCCTAAGACGATCGGGTGACGAAAATGCCTAGAAAATAGTTGAGAGCACCAAGATCAGTCATGACAAACTCGCGTCTGAGGTGAGCTATGATGGACTCAAGTAGAGACGTAGATGACACAGTCAACACAATGTCATCAACATATAGTAATAAATAGGTTGTATCAGCTCCATGATGATAAATAAATAGGGAGGTATCCGTGAGACTGTGGTGAAAACCCATTCGTAGAGCCTGTTGAGCGAAGCGTTGATACCAGGCTCGCGAGGCCTATTTAACATCGTATAAAGATCGCTGAATATGGCATACATAATCTGGATGTTGAGGGTCCCGAAATCCTGGTGGCTGATGCATGTAAACGGTCTCGTGAAGATGGTCGTGAAGAAATGCATTCTTCACATCAAGCTGATGAATGGGCCAATGCCTGGAAATAGCCAGACTGAGAACAGTGTGGATAGTAGTCGGTTTGACAACCGGGCTGAAAGTCTCATCACAATCGACTCCCTGCTGTTGACTGCGACCGTTTGCTTCCAATCTTGCTTTATAGCGAGATAAAGAACCATCAGCATTAAACGTCTGTTTGAATAGCCACATAGATCGAACCACATTGACCCCTGGTGGACGTGGTACAAGGACCCAAGTACCGTTTGTAATAAGAGCATTGTATTCCTCGTTCATTGCTTTATGTCAATTTGGATCTTTCAAAGCCTGTATATGTGACCTAGGGACAGATGAGATAGATGAGGAATGGAGATTGAGGCGAGCAATAGGTTTCACAATGCCACTTCTAGATCTGGTGTGCATGGGATGAGTCGGAGGGGGAGGTGGGGCGACATGAGTGGATGATGGAGGACTAAGTGGTAGGGAAGTAGGTCCATCATTAGACAGATGAGGAGAAGAAGGGGTGTTAGTGGTAGTAGTGGTGGTGGGTGGAACAAGTTGTTGGAGTAGGTGTCTAAGCCCATAACTATTTTTGGTATGTACTTGATTTGATTATGAGCATAGTACTTTTGGGTAGGGGTGTCGACGGGTAAAATTTTTGGGTTTTGGGTAGAACGGGTATTTCCTTAAGAAAATAATACCCGATACCCGACCTATATTGTAATTCGGGTTTTCGGGTTTCGGGTATTCGGGTTTGAGGTCAGGTCGGGTAATTATTGGGTATACCCGAAAATTTCTTAAATGACACTTATTGATAATTTTTATTTATTTATTTATTTTATTTTTACATGTTGGCTGGTTTAATAAAGAATCGGGTAGGAAAATACTCCATACAATTAACAAGTACATATATAATAACAATACAAATCATTATAATATCTTATGTACTTTTTAATTTCATTCTGTGCGATAGTGAGAAACTGAGAATTGTGATGACGGTTCAGGACTTCAGCTTCAGCGTCGTATTCCCTTTGCAAGTTTGCGTCGACTGTCGAGCCGTCGTTCATAAGAAGGAAATGAAGGGTTTTGTTGTATTTGAAGTGTGCGTACGTGACTGCATTGTATATTTGGTATTAATTAAAAAACAAATTCGGGTATTCGGGTATACCCGAAAATAAATATTCATACCTAAAACCCGACCTATATTATTATCGGGTTAACCTATTACCCGAATGTTCATACCCGTTACCCGTTCTACCCGACCCATTCTACCCGAATTCAGAACGGGTCGGGTGGGTAGAACGGGTTTCGGGTTTTTTCGACAGGCCTACTTTTGGGTTGCCTTCACTCATGCAATTTGATAGGATGACAAATGGAGAGAAAGTAGGATTTATTATATGAATAATAAATTGGTACTCGAAATGGTTTTATTAATATATTACAAGATTAATATATTATTTGAAAATCATATTATTTAATTAGTATTGATCAGAAATTAATTTGGAATTAATTTAGTGGTCAAAAAAGACTGATTAAATTAAAGGGGCTAATATTGTAATTAACTGTTAGTTGTAAGTTGGGTTGTGGACTCCTAAAAGAAGGGATGGACGAAATTTATGGGAAGTCCATATAGATTTCATCCAAGGGGACTTCTAGAAGGGTTCCATGGATTGCTTAAGGCCTAAGCAGAGAATTAGGATTTCCAATGGAAACCCTAGCAGCCCACACAACTATATAAGAACCCTTTTACATTGGGAATTCGGCTCTATGAGTTTTTAAGAAGCCTTGGCCGAATTCTTCCACCTCTCTCCTAAGTCTTACTTTGCAAGAGTGTTTGTGACTCCATTAGAGGTGCAACACTTGGGGCACTAGGCTTTCAGAAGTCAAGATCAAGAAGGATTGTTCTTGTTATTGCTACATAACAAGTGAGTTAAGGTTTCTAACCCTAATCATATTTCAATTTCAAAATTGTTATGCTAGGTATTAGGGTTTATGCTTTGGATGATTTGCTGCATGTATAACTTGAGAAAAACCTAGATCCAAAGCATTAGGGTTGGATGTACATCATAAGAATGTTGTAGTGCTCATAACCCATCACAAGTAGAGTAGGAGGAGGGTTTAGTGTCTGACAAAGGTTGGGAGAGATATCAGAGTCAGATAAAAAAATCATAGGAAGGAGGTTCGGTTGGAGTAACCGAGCCATACAGAAAAATGGACTCGTCAAAGGTGACATGACGAGAGAGAATGACCTTTCAAGAGGATAAATCAAAATAGTGGAAACCACGATGAAGAGTGGGGTAGCCAAGGAAAATACAAGGAGTGGAGCGGGGTTGGAATTTATGGGTGGTGTGAAGACGAGGAAAACACAAGAAACCGAACACACGTAAGTGGTCATAAGTGGGATGGCGCTGAAAAAGGTTGTAGTGTGGAGTGTCATTAGAAATGGAGACAGAAGGGAGAATGTTGAGTAAGTGGGTTGCCATATGGAGGGCCTCGGGCCAAAAAGTAGGAGGAAGATGAGAATGAAAGAGAAGGGTTCGCATAATGTTATTGATAGTACGAATCATACGTTATGATCGACCATTTTGTTGAGAGGTGTGAGGACATGAAAAAAAAATAATGCCATGAGAGGGGAGGTGATCATGAATGGATTTATTATTGTACTCCACCCTCGTTATCACATTGCAATTACTTGATAGTACCCCCAAATTGAGTGTGTATTATGTTAGAGAGATGCAAGAATTTTTGAAATACATTAGATTTATGTTTAAGGGGGTAAACCCAAAGGTAATGTGTACAATGATCAAGAAACAAGACATAATATTTCAAACCACCATTACTAGATATAGGAGATGTCCAACCATCAGAATGTATAATCTCAAAGGGTGCAAAAACAGTAGTATCAGATAAAGCAAAGGGAAGTCTAGTGTGTTTGCCAAGTTGACAAGCTTGGCAAGATACATTATTTTTAGGTAAATGACAAGAAATAGAACTACTAGAAAATAGATGCTTCAAGACTTGATCGTCGGGATGAACCGAGTCGTTGATGCCAAATGGTGGGTGAAGTAGAGATGAAAGCATGACTGGTGGAGCTGGTGACAGGATAGAAAGGGCCTGAGCTATCACAGTGGATGAGAGGACGATAAGTCTAGTAATCAAGAACAGTAAAAATGTAAGGATCAAAATCAATAGAACAATTGTTGTGAGTAGTAAATTTGCGAACAGATATGAGGTTTTTAATAATATTGGGTGTAATAAGGATATTCTGTAAACGGAGGGTACGATAAATATTTGGAATAGGAAAAATAGAGTGTCCCGAGGTCACAACAGGTATTGCAAAACCGTTACCGACATAAATAGAGCGAGGATAATGATTATTAGAGATGCATTTGAGTATAAATGCATTGGCGTGAACATGATCGGTTGCTCCCGTGTCCATGACCCAACCACTATTTCCCGGATCATTTAAAGACATGGTGCTAAACAAATTTGGGAGCGATGTGGGTTGACCATTACCGAGTCAGGCCCACGGTGGCTGATTTGGGCTAGAATACTAGATACAGGCTTGAGGTGTTGAGGGCTTGCTGCCGAGAAGACCTGAGACGCTATAATTGGGCCGACTGTAGTGTTGGTTCGGTAAATAAGCAGGGTGAGAGATCTGTGGAGTAAAGGCCCAATTTTGTTGGGTCGGACCAGATGGGGTCCATATTGACGGAAAGGGATGGGGTGCAGGAGAATAATGTTGGATTAATGCCTAAGTCCATAACTATAATTGGTAAGACTTGACCCGACCCGGCATGGTCCATTTGGGTTGAATGGCATCGGAACATTTGGATAGACCGTTTTATGAGAAGAGGACATTTGTGACATATTAATATATTATATGTTCTAATATATTAATATGAAATCATGTTATTTAATTAGTATTGATCAAGAATTAATTTGGACTTAATTTAGTGATCAAAAGAGACTAATTAAATATATGGGGATTGATTGTGTAAATCATTCATTCTTATATATGTGGGCTTATGATCCATGATTCCTTATGTTGGGTTTAACCCATGTGGTGACCCATGGATACTCCATGGAGGTTAAAACCCATGGAGCAAAAGGAATGGGTAAAGTCATGGGTTACATGGTGTAACCCTAATGTGCACACTATATAAGGAACCCTTTAGCTCAAGAAATTGGCACTAGTGACACACATATGAGGGCTAGCCGATTTGAGCATAAGTGTCTTCTTCTCATGGTTATTCCAAGTGTTGATGATGTTGTGTGAACCATTTGAGGTGTCACACTTGGGGCACTAGGCTTTCGAGCTTCATGGAGTCAAGATACATCAACAAGGTATGTATTCTATCTATTTTATTACCCAAGTATCAAAGATTGTATGCTAGTTAGGATAATACCTTGGAATATTCATATTTGCATGTATAATAGAGAAAACATAGATCCAAGGTATTTAGGGTTGCATGTACACTTAGGAGTGTTAGAATGCTCAAAACCCAACAGTGGTATCAGAGCCTAGGCTTGTTTTCAATTATACTTGATGTTATTTGCAAGAAAAATCGTTTTTTTGGAATCTGCCAGTTCACCACGAGGTGGTAAAATTTACCACGAGGTGGTGACTGTTCAGTGAAAAAAAAATCAGTTTTTTGGCCTGTTTTGGATTAGAATCATTACCATAAAGTGTTTTTGTTCATAAAACTTGATTTTGATGTTATGGTAATGTTTATTCTCATCCAAATAAATGATAATTGTCAAAGTTTCAAGACTTTATTTTGTTTATGTGATTAGCTAAGTTCTTGAAAATTGTTGATATGAATTATCTTGTCTTATGAGTTGTTTTAGACTAATAGAAAAGTTATGTGATAATATGTTTCCAATCCAAATTAATCTAAGAGTTGGTTCTAAAATGTGTTTTTGTAACTTGTCCTCAAGTTATATGAAAAGTCACATTTAAGATTCATAAAACTCATAAATATTTCCATAGGTTATGAATAAAGAAAAGTCATATTCTTTTAATAGTTTAAAGTCTTCCATAACTTGTCCTCAAGTTATGGAACTTGAAGAGTTTGTTGAATTAAAACTACTTTAAACACATAAGTTATGGAATTGAAAAGTTTTTGAATAGTTCAAAACTTGCCCTCAAGTTTTGGAATTTGAAAAGTTTTCTTTCATGAACACTTTAATTCCAAATTAAGCCCTTAGGATTTTAAAAGTTAAAATTCAACCCTTATACTTTATAATATTATAGGTTATATATATATATATATATATATATATATATATATATATATATATGTATGTATAAGAGCAAGTCGTCTTACTATTAGTAGACCTCATTCACGAAGTCGGTCTATAAGGGGGGGGGGGTATAAGGTTACTGCCTATAGAATGACAGTTTAATGGGTGTCCACTCTCACCCACCGCTTCCTTGACTGGTGGAGGGTCGTTAGCCGAACGGGTAGGACAAGGACTAGAATTAATTCTCCCTTCATTAAAAGTATTAATGATAAATACTAAGTAAATAAACATTTTATAAATTCTCAATCTTAGTTACTTAGGAAAATGTGAATTTGGTGCCAACCCATGAAATTACACTTTGCACTTTGCTTAAGTCGTTAGTGGAGCGTGTGTGGTTAACCGGCACACTAACCTGGATTTAACAAGGTAGGCAAAGGGTAACTTAATGTTTATCATAGGATCGGTGGAGCGCGTGTGGTTAACCGACACATCGATTAAGTGATAAATATTAAGGGTACCAAGTATATTTGCATGGTTATTCACACCTTGTTTTGTGATCCTCGGCATCCCAGTCACAAAACCTGAGAGGGCACAATCGAGATTGAAACATGTCATTGAAAAGTTCAATGAATCTCAAAAGATCTAGGAGTTTCAAATCCAATTAAAACCTAATAAATTATTTCGTTTTTCATGGTGGAAATTGGTGAATCGTCATTCGCCTACCTTCAAATATTTTATAGCCTGGATTACGGCATCCCTCTTCCAAGTTATAAAATATAGTGTTGGGTCCTAGCCTTAATATTCCATATTGGGTGTTATATTAAGGACTTAAATCAACTTACTTGAATATCTCCCATATTAGATGTCTGGTTTAGACATCTATGATCATCCCAAATCTCTAAGAACAAGCTTTCCTAATGAAGATGATGTCCCATGGTTGGTTCATGGAAATCATACTTCTCTACCTCCACCTCCTTCACTTATTCTCCCTAACCCACAAGGTCACTCAAGCCCTATTGGTAAGCAAGGTCTATGTGTGCTCACATCTTGGAGATGAAGTCACATATTGACAAGCCGGGAGATTTGGGTGTCAAAGTCTTGAGAAATTTGGTTGTTCAATCACTTTCTAAGTCACATAGCGAGTTCCTTTGGGACCACTGTGAAACAGACTATGACATGACCCTTAATGATCTTATCTATTTGCTTGGTGCTGCTGAATCAGAAATGATTTGAGGACTAGTAAAGCAAATTTGATTAGAAGATCAACTTCCCAAACCTTCAATGGACATTGACAATGGTAACATTGGATACCTAGAAAAGGCTTTCTCTTCCCAATGGAAAGGGATCGGCCACAGTCAACTCGGTTGACCAACTGGTAAAGAGAAAGGCTAAGTCTGCGATAATCCCATGCACCATTCCCAAAGAGTCCATATGTTTCTCTTGACAAAGGAAGGGGCATTGATTGCGAAACTGACTATTTACCTGAAAGATCATAAGGTTGATCAAGTCAAGAAGTTTGACTCTACTTCAGGTAAAGTCCACTATCTAACTTTGTTAAGTTTCTATTCTGAGATTCTTATTACATGATGTGACTGGGTCACATGTTGATGTTTTAAGAATCAAAAGAAAAGTGAAGAAACTTAAAGAAGCGTAAGCTGATTCTGATCGCGAAGATGGATTTCGATCGCATGGTTCGGTGATCAAAATTTGTGAGTTGCTGCTTAAGAGTTGTGATAGATTGCTTAGGAATAGATAACAACATAGTTTTCATATGCATTTACATTGTAAGGATAAGTTTTTCCGCAAGTTTTAAAATAAAAGAAAATTTTTGATTTTATTTATTTTAAGTATCCTTACAATGGCATTTGTGAAAAATTGTTGCTTATATGATTCCATTGATAGCAATAATGGAAATTTGAATTTGATTCTTTCAGTTGTGGTAGTGTCTAAATTTACCAAATAATGAAAGATTCTCATCACCCAAGGTTTCAGTTGGATAGAAATTTGGAATCATGCAAGCTGTATTGTATGATGAATGAGAATTTTATCTTTGGAAAATTAAGACTAATTCTTTGTTCACATGTATATGTGAGTCAAGTGAAGGACTAAGGGATCGAGTACACATTCTGGTGTACTGATCAAGTCCACCACAAAAGATCGATAAGACTATTCGTCATGATTTACTAAAGTTTAGTAAATATGGTTATACTTACAAGTTTAAGTATAATTCTGAAACATTGGAAAAGCTTCGATGTATGGCAGTACGAATGAGAAGAATCAAATTAGGCGGAAAGATAAAAGTTTCTCAAATATGAAAAGATGGGAGAGTACTTTAGTATCATGCTTTGTGATCATCTTAATGATTAAGAAACCATATCACAATTGGTCCTCTAAGGACATCTTAGTACATTCCTATGGCTAAGAAGAGGAATCAAGAATTGCTGAAATGGTTAAATCAAGAAGATGAGTCATACTTCGTTCTAAAAACAAGTCTTAGAGTCATACTCCAAGATTGTAATTCGAGTGACATTACTAACACTTTTCAAATGTAAGAGTAGAATGTGTCCTACTCTTGTACATTTGAAATTGGTAAGTTGTGATGTTTTGGATAAAACAAAGACCAACTAAGGCCAATTGTGTGAAGTGTTTGTCTTGATAAAGAATTCGCACTATCTCTTGAATATTTGGCAAGATAGTCTTATATGTCAAGAAGACAGTAGGAGTCTTAAGGATCCTGAAAGGATTTCAAGATCTAATCAAGAATAAAAACCTATAGTTTGACACTAGCACACGACATGAGGTTTTATAACCTGTCGTGTTGACATATCCTATTTTTGTGCCCATTCCAGTTAAAGTTGGCTTTGCATATGAGTTTTGAGAGTTCTCAAATGGTTGCATAACAACTTGGAAGCAATGGCAGACCCTTGTGCTGCTAGGTGGCAAGAAGTTAAGACTGCACAAGTCCAGTCCATATGAGTTTGGATTTGTCACTAACCTTGTCTTGAGATTATGGTTTTGACAAATTCACATGGATAGGAACACATACACCATAAAATCTAAGTGTCATAAGGTTTCTCTCCGATTCATGAAAATGATGGTGAGGAAACGCTTTCACTAAGTAGATTTTAAGTAGATAGCAATTGTGATATTTGCATTCTTAAAGTTGTTAATGGAGCGTGTGTGGTTAACCGACACACTAACATGGACTTGTGAGAAATGGCAAAGGTCTAAACAATTGAGACTATGATTACGGCATCCATTTTCATAGTTCTGAAATTGTTTAGACACACATGTGTGCTATCTAAGGAAAGGTGTATGATTTTGATAAAGTTTTATCAAAGCATCTCGTATCAGAAATTTGAACTTTGGTAAGAAAGTCAATACGGTATTGATTTCTAGAAGTCCAGTTGATTTCTGAGTACATGTCAAAGCTAGTGGGAGCATAAGTGTTATGCTAATAATCATCATGTTAGTGGGAGCATGATAATTATGATTAGTATTGCAAGATAGCAATGTTAATTATAGAAAAACAAAAGTTTCAATTCCGAAAGTTGCAGGGGTTGAAAAGTTGTTTTGCTATAATTAAGGGAGATGAAATTATACCTCATTTCAATTCTAAAAGGCTTAGATTGAGATTTTAATCATCTTTAGTCAAGAATATATATATATATATATATATATATATATATGAATTTTATGTTGGTTTGGTTCAACTTAAGAAAATTCTATATATTGCGTTCTCAAAATTCGATTATGATTACGACATCCCTCTTCATAGTCAAATTTTGAGAACATGGCAAATAAAAAAATATTGTAGCAAAAGACTGGTCTAGAACCATGTCTTTATGTGAGACATCATGAATCATGTCCCATTTGCTTTGGGTACAGGATCGATTGTATGTGCTATAATATTTATCCTTTCTAAATTTTCCAAATGCCTGAGGCATTAAGAAGGGGAAAAGGTCTAGAATTGGATACGACTAAAATGATTAAGCAATTGTCGAGGATAATCTAAGGTTTACCAAAGATTGGTTGCTCAGGGACAGTTGGAAGTATAGTGTTAGTTCTGGAAGGACCATATTGACATGTTCTGAAAAGAGGCAACTCTTGTTCAGAAATGATAGTCAAAATGGGAATATGGAGTTGTCTCCATAGGTGGAAGCAATATGTGTAAGATTAGAGAAAACTTAATGCAAGGAAGATATTCAAAGCAATGTACTTTGAATATAAGACTTTATTTCCATGGAACTGATCTCCATTGGAATACTCTATAATGTCTGTTGACAAGTCTTTAGGACTTTGTATATAGTCATTACAAGAGGGTCTGTGCATATAAGTTTAAAATCTAACAGATTTCGATAAATAATAGGAATTTGGAATTCTTACATTTTCGATAAGGATTTGGGAGTGTGAAAAGAGAATCATTGAGATTATGTTCAATCGATCCAGTTCACAAAGTAAAGATCATAGACAAACATAGAGTGCTTACTTGGTGTATGGAAAAGCTATTGTTTAGAAAAACATAGTGTACATGCTTGGAGCATGGGGCAACTAGTGTTTTTAATTCAAGTATAAAGTTGATAAAACTGAAACAATGAATAATGAGTAATCAGTATGGTGATAAATAAAAAGTGTTCTATTTATATTCATAGGTTTTGATACAATATTGGATTCAATTATTATTTTTTGTTTCATTTTGCATGTTTTGACTTCCAGAATAAACTAGGTCATTCTTCCTGGATGACTAAGTTATTCAAACCATCCACAGTCGGTCATATGTTGGAAGTAGATATGAATCAAGACTGTCATGAGTTGGCTTGTAGATGTCTAAGATGTTGGACATAGCAAAGTATTGCTACAACACTCGTGAGTACTCATAAGTTCTGAGTATTGGATTCAACCCGCGCTCATTTGAATCACTTCATGGATTTTATCATGAGTGATCTTGAGACGATAATATCTTATATTCTTCAAACCTAGAGATATGAGTTGTTACTATGAGTTGGTTGTACATTGATTGCGCGAAAACGCATTGGTAACTCGATGTTATAAAACGTGCCTTTGTGTATGATTCAACAAGTAGTAGAACAAGCCATATGAGTCGAAGTTTATCCATTCCTTTTACCTTCGGGATAAAAGCGATATCTGTGGGCCCCTCGATGATTTAATGATGAAACATGTGAGTGCTTGGCCAAGCCAAGACTGATTTGATCTGTTCAATCAGTCAGTCATCATGAATCGGAAATCGGGAAACAACAAATAGACTGAGAGAATGATTGATAATCCATGTCTCAGTTCATATTATATCTAGAATGGAGGAATATATGATCACTTATCTAATGGACAAATCATTGACAAAGGTCAAAGTTCATCGACAAGGTCAGAGTTCGACAGCGGCTTTTGAGAGCTACGATTGCTAGTCGGGTTATGAACTCATACTTGCAATAATAGTTTTAGACTTATCCAAGTGGCATACTGTTGGATTAATGTCTAAGTCCATAACTATAATTGGTAAGACTTGACCCGACCCGACATGGTCCATTTGGGTTGCATGGCATCGGAACATTTGGATAGACCGTTTTATGAGAAGAGGACATTTGTGACATATTAATATATTATAAGTTCTAATATATTAATATGAAATCATGTTATTTAATTAGTATTGATCAAGAATTAATTTGGACTTAATTTAGTGATCAAAAGAGACTAATTAAATATATGGGGATTGATTGTGTAAATCATTCATTCTTATATATGTGGGCTTATGATCCATGATTCCTTATGTTGGGTTTAACCCATGTGGTGACCCATGGATACTCCACGGAGGTTAAAACCCATGGAGCATAAGGAATGGGTAAAGTCATGGGTTACATGGTGTAACCCTAATGTGCACACTATATAAGGACCCCTTTAGCTCAAGAAATTGGCACTAGTGACACACATATGAGGGCTAGCCGATTTGAGCATGAGTGTGTTCTTCTCATGGTTATTCCAAGTGTTGATGATGTTGTGTGAACCATTTGAGGTGTCACACTTGGGGCACTAGGCTCTCGAGCTTCATGGAGTCAAGCTACATCAACAAGGTATGTATTCTATCTATTTTATTACCCAAGTATCAAAGATTGTATGCTAGTTAGGGTAATACCTTGGAATATTCATATTTGCATGTATAATAGAGAAAACATAGATCCAAGGTATTTAGGGTTGCATGTACACTTAGGAGTGTTAAAATGCTCAAAACCCAACAAATAAACCTACCCAGTTGGGGTATGGCGCGATTGCTGACCGCAGGAGGTTTGACCGGGAGGCTGCTGGCGACGTGGTTGTTGCGACCCCCACTGCGATGGGAATTGTTTCCTCGGTAGGATCTGCCCCCTCCTCCACGGGTCGACGACGAAGAAGGGTCAGCAACATGGAGCAGAGAAGGCAAAGAGGGGTGATTTTCATGCGATGGGAGAGTGACGCGGTGGCTGTTCAATCTCGATTCTTCAACCAAGAGGATGGATCGCATCTCATAAAACGAGGGAAGAGGTTTGGAGAAGCGGAGGATGCCGGCAACGCTTTCAAACTTGCTTGGGAGTCCATTTAATGCATGAAGTACAACACTACGATCCTTGACTTTTTCATCGAGGCCCTCAAGCGTATCAACGATCTTCTTTATCTTTTCACAATAATCGTGAATGGTTAAGTCTCCCAAGGTTATGTTTCTGAGTTCATCTTCTAGTTGCATAGACACCGACTCTTTATCATCATAAAAGAGGAATTATAGGTTCAACCAAATTTTGCGAGCAGTGGCGTTGATGGAGTAGGCAGAGGTAATAAGTTTTTGTGAGATAAAACCGAAAAGCCATAGTTTCACAAGATTGTTGAGTTCCTTCCACTCCTGGTCCGTAGGAGGCTTATTGGGGGGTCGTGTGTGTCATCAATATGGTCAGCAACCCCATATGCAATGCAGTGTGCATTGAAAAGGTCACTCCAAAGGTCGTAGTTGTGGGTAGAGAGATCGAGGATGATTGGTACATAAGTTTTGATGTTGGTGATGCCGTACGCCTTGTGGGCAGGTTTTGTGGAGGTGTTGTTGTTGCATGTAATGGTGAAGAAGAAAGAAACCGCAAACAGAGGAAGAAGAGGAGAACGTCGAGAGAAGAGGAGATTGATTTAGGAACAGGATCAGCTAGGGTTAGAGGTTAGGCCTGATACCATGATAATCTATAAATTCCCTTGTCATACGACTTCAATAAAGAGAGTATAAATACATGAGGCTACATGGGCCAAATACATACAATGGGCTAAACAATACAAGCCTAAATACAACAATACAAAAGTATATCGTCTAACAGAAGGAATGAGCAAAACCTCTTCGTGTAAAGGCTCTAACCCTAACCACCCACTCGAACCTCACTATCCAAATTCGTGATTGATAGGAATAAAATCCTTTAAGATCGATAAGATTCTAAACAGAAAACAAAGTATGAATGATGAACGAGACAATGATTCAATGTGTGCTTAATGATTAAAGCTTCACAACCTCAGAAGAACTCGATAAAGAATTGCTACTGTAGAGGCGTGATTTAGGGTTACAATGATAAGTATGAAAAATGTTAATGAACTACGGTGCATGCATGCACTATAAATACTCTAACCCTAATAAATGAAACGAATGGACAGGCCCATACCGTGTATAAAATGGACTAATAGAAAAGCAGCCCAATGACGCAAACATTAAGTACCCAACAATCTCCCCCTTTGCGTCAATTGAGGCGAAAGATGTTTCACTGTTGTTCCTTCTTGGTTGTCTTGAAGAGCTTGGGTATAACAGCGAGTAGAGTGCTACGAAGGGCGATGTACCACCGAATCATGTCATTGAAGTTTTTCTTCGCAGCAGCATCATTAAGTTTGCACTTGTTAATAATCTCCAAAATATGTTCCAGACAAGACATGGAGAACAAGTGTTTGTCAGGTAAAGCGAAGAGACATTTCTGAAAGTCTCCACGAGCCTCTGAACCGCGGTGGAACATTACGGTCCATTTGTCCATTTCAATCTTTCCTATCTTCATCTTGTTGATGTCTTTCGCTTTTCTTGTGGGTCGTACAGTTGGCTTCCTTTTCAAACCGGATGCTATCTCGGTATCCAACTTTGCCACTTCATGAATATACGAAACCAGCATTCGTTTTAAGTGCGCTAGAATGGGTTCGTATTTTTTTTCTTCCTTCAATAGGAAATGCAGCAACATGATCTAGTCATGTGGGTTGAGATTTGGTAGATCAGCAAGGGTGAATTCGTGTACAATGCTTTCAGATCCTCTCGTTGTTTTGAACTTGGCATTCACGAAACTCCCTGTAGAGATTGGTCCAATGACTTTAACTGCTGTGATCTTTTGAGCACTCCAAGTGAGATACTGAGGCTTGGCATGAGTGAGATAGAAGTCCATCAAAGCTTTATCAACTTTCGCATCTGGGGAAGGAGCTGTTGCGATAGAATCAAAACAGCGAAAGATAAAGGCTTTCCGGTTTATTGGCATGTCGAACTGAGAATCTTTCGTGTTCTCCAGATCAAATGGCGTTACTGGCTTCAACCAATGAACACTAGGAAACTCAACAGCCTCACGCACCATTCGCTCCAAAGTCCACAATGGAAAGAGTGTTTTTCTGCTCTCCAATGTGTCATGAGCCTCGTGCTCCTTTCTTTCTTTTTCTTCAGCCTCTCTCACAATACGAGCGTTTTCATACAGCTCACGATCACGAGCCTTTCGCTTTAATTGATCTTCTTCGTTTTCCTCTTCATCATCGCTTTCAACAATCTTTTCCTTTCCTTTCGAACCCGAAGCTACATTAACCTTCAGTTCGTTTGTGCTTTTAGGTGTATCCCCTGCCTTTGTGGCTTGATTCTTTATTGACTCTCCCCCTTGTTTCGGATGGACATGGGCCTAAGAAACACCTTCCATTCGATTAAGGATGGCGATGGCAGGACGAAGTTTGTCCGCCAAGTGTCTGCGAACACTGATAGTGAGAATTGAGTCATGAGCGTCAAGAAGATTTGAGAGCAAGGCATTGACATCTCCAGTGCAGCTTTTCAGAACTGCTCTTTTAAATTTGAGCTCGTCAATTTCCTTGTTCGCCTGATTGAGCTTGATAGATTGTGCTTTGATTTTCGTAGTTTTCAGGGCAAGTTCGTCCATGATTTTACTTTCAGCGGCCAGTTCATCTTGGAACTTATCGAGCCGTGAAGAAATAGAGGTGTGAAACTCTGAGTTGTCATTGGTAAGGCCAGTGCGAACCTTTTCCAGATTCTCTTTTTCAGTGCGAAGCGAAGCGCTGAGTTTCGCAATCCCTTCAGTTACTTTGGAAGCATTCGATTTGGCGGCTGATTGGAGTTTAGACATGAAAGTTTGAGTCTCTGAGATTAGTTTATCGACTTTTTCGGTCGCAGCAGTGCAAGTGGCAGCAGAGTCCTCAACAGCCTTATTTGCTTTTTCTAGATTCGCAGCATGTTCCTTGACCAAGGTATCCAAGATACCCTGAACGGCTGCCTTTGAGAATGAATCACTGGGTGTGGTGGAGGATGAGTTAAGCAAGAGTCCAACTTTTCATTAATGATGCTCAGCAAGAAGCACTTAAACCTGAGAACATCGCGGAAGAAAACCTACGAGGCATGGACAAACAGTTCGACCTCAGAGAAGATGGAACGCGATACTTCATGAATCGAATTTGGACTCCAAGATTTGGAGAATTCAGGGATTTGGTTTTAAACGAAGCTCACAAGTCAAGATACTCAATACATCCCGGATCAGACAAGATGTATCTCGACCTCAAAAAGCTTTATTGGTGGCCCAATATGAAGGCAGAGATTGCCACCTATGTCGGTAAATGTTTGACCTGCGCCAAGGTCGAGGCAGAGTACCAGAAGCCGTCAGGTCTACTAGAACAATCGTCGATTCCAAAATGGAAGTGGGAACAGATAACAATGGACTTCATAACAAAAATGCCAAAAACATCAAGTGGTTATGATACCGTTTGGGTAGTGGTTGACCGTTTGACCAAGTCCGCTCACTTCTTAGCCATCAAGGAAACTGAGAAGATGGAGAAACTCACCAGGACCTATCTCAAGGAGATAGTCAGACTACACGGTGTGCTAATATCTATCATCTCAGACCGAGATAATAGATTCACTTCAAGATTTTGGCAATAACTGCAAAGGTCCCTAGGGACAAAACTCGAAATGAGTAAAGCATACCATACCCAAACGGATGGTCAGAGCGAAAGAACAATACAAACTCTGGAAGATATGCTCCGCGCTTGCGTGATAGACTTTGGTAACGCATGGGATACTCAGTTGCCACTAGTTGAGTTCTCATACAACAACAACTATCACACTAGCATAAAGGCCGCTCCATTCGAGGCCTTGTATGGGCGCAAATGTCGTTCACCGTTGTGTTAGGCAGAAGTTGGAGATACCCAACTAGCTGGAAGGCATATTGGGGATACACTATTCACTGGACCTAAGATCATTCAAGAAACAACAGAAAATATTATTCAGATAAAAGAGCGGTTAAAGGCTGCACGTAGCCGACAGAAGAGTTATGCTGACAATATGCGCAAACTGTTGGAATTCAAAGTAGGAGACCATGTCCTACTAAAGGTTGCTCCGTGGAAGGGTGTCATCAGGTTTGGAAAAAGAGGAAAGCTAAACCCACGTTACATCGGACCCTTCGAGATCCTAGCAAGGGTTGGCTCAGTAGCTTATAAGCTCAAGCTACCTCAAGAGCTCAACAGGGTTCACGATACCTTCCACGTGTGTAATCTTAAAAAGTGCCTAGCCAAGGAAAACCTAGTCGTACCACTCGATGAAATCCAGGTCAACACAAAGCTTCATTTCGTATAGGAACCAGTGGAGATTATGGATCGGGAGATCAAAAGACTCAAGCAAAATCGCATACCTATAGTAAAAGTACGTTGGAACTCTCGTAGAGGGCCGGAGTTTACTTGGGAACGTGAGTACCAAATGAAACAAAAATATCCACACTTATTCAACGATGCCCCCTCCACTAATGAAACAACTAACTAGTAGTATAAAGTAGCCAAGAATGTAATAATTTCGTGACGAAATTCCCTTAACGGGGAGGTAACGTGACATCCCAGAATTTAGGGTATAGATTCAAACGACTAAATTACGGAAAATTTATTTGTAACTAGCGGAAAAACCTGGGCTTTGCCCCGGGCTGTTTTTTGTGTTTTTTATGAAAAAATGTAAAAGTTTTGACTGTAAGGACCGAAAGTATCAAAATGGTTAAAGAATTAAATGAGTTTGAATTAGCAAGTTTTTAGAAAAGGGACCAAATTTGTCAATTCCTTAAAGTTTTGTAGTCATTTGAATATTAAAAGGTTCCTAAAAAATGTAAAATTTTTTATTCCAATGACCAAAAGTGTCAAAATCAAAAGTGTAAAAATGGCTAAAGAATTAAAGGGGTTGAAATTAGCAAGTTTTTAGAAAAGGGACCAAAGTCGTCAATTTCTTAAAGTTTTGTGGCCAAACTTTGAATATTAAAAGGTTCCTAAAAAATGAAAAAATTTTGATTCCAATGACCAAAAGTGTCAAAATGGGTAAAATAGAATGGGCAAAGTTGACAAAAAAAAGGCAATTTTACTATAAGGGGTTGGATTAGCAAGTTTTTAGAAAATGGACCAAAGTTGTCAATTCCTTAAAGATTTGTGGCAAAACTTTGAATATTAAAAGGTTTCTAAAAAATGATCATAAGTGTCAAAATGGGTAAAAAAGAATGACAAATTATGTCAAACCCTTAGGAACTTTACTATTCCTAAGGGAACATAAAATTTATATATATATATATATATATATATATATATATATATATATATATATAGTTTTTAGAAAAGGGACCAAAGTCGTCAATTTCTTAAAGTTTTGTGGCCAAACTTTGAATATTAAAAGGTTCCTAAAAAATGAAAATTTTTGATTCCAATGACCAAAAGTGTCAAAATGGGTAAAAAAAAGAAGGGGCAAAGTTGACAAAAAAAGGAAGTTTACTATAAGGGGTTAGAATTAGCAAGTTTTTAGAAAAGGGACCAAAGTTGTCAATTCCTTAAAGCTTTGTGGTCAAACTTTGAATATTAAAAGGTTCCTAAAAAATACAAAAAGTGTAAAAATGGGTAAAAACTTTGAACATTAAAAGGTTCCTAAAAAATGATCAAAAGTGTCAAAATAGATAAAAAAAGAAGGACCAATTATGTCAAACCCTTAGGAACTTTACTGTTCCTAAGGGAACATAAAATTAATATACATATAAATCTAACTCGGACAGTTTTAGTGCATCTAATGAAATATAAATGAGTTCAGTTCAATTATTATGTAATATCTGATGATATTTTATGCCCAAACGTGTAAACTGGTAACCAAATCAAACTGTTCAACTGCAGCGCTGGGTAATTCATCTGAAAAACTGAAAATTTACATTAATCAGTTTTGAGCAAAACAAACATTAAAATATGATAGTACATGTTCCCTGTTTCCGAAAATATAAAGAACGTAAAAAACGGAGATCATATGCAAAATATACGACCGTTTCAAGAAAACAGATAGTAAAACATTGTTTTCTTTAATCGCGTAAAACCGAATCGAACCGTTGAGACGCTTACTCTTTGCCGACGAGATTTCCGAGAGCGCTTTTGGACTCAGGATATAGTATATTATTTAATTTTACACACAAAATAATTTTTACGAAAATATTTACGAAAGTCGCAAAAACAGACACCGCGAGTCGTTAATACGCTGAACTTCAACCGCAATTTCCCGGAGATCCGTAACGCCAAAAATTAATCCGTTTGATTTTCTGTAATCCTTGAATTATACTCTATCTAACGGTGCTTTCGAAAAAAATCTTCGATGCACGAATCCCGAGACATCCAGCTTTTGTACGTTTTGGACATGTGATGGAGGTATAACCCCACGTGGGGCCCACATGGGATGATAGACTCCAAAAACCTGATCTTCTTCCAGCTGGTACCAAGCCCACGTGCCTTCTTGCCCCCTCTCCTTCTTTGTGTACAAGTTTGACCAAAGGTACAAAATGTTGGAGGTATGGCATTGATCAATGCGTGTGGGCTGATACTATAAATAGAAGCCAATACTTCTCCTCACAAGTTCATCAGCCACTCTTCTCTCTATCACTCTCTCTCTTCCCCCTCACCATTTCTATCCAGAAAAGCTAGAAGAACCACCCTACACCACCATCTAAAACCATCATCAAACCCTCCAACCCCTTCCTTATAACCCCCTTAACCACCACCATCTTCCTCGGCCTTCATTTTGGCCGGAAACACAAGAAGAAACCGGCAGCAGAAGGCTGCCGGCCATCACCTCCCTCCACTGCACCACCCCACTGCCACCTTCAAAAACCCACTGCCATCACCTAAAAATTTCACCCCTAAGTTGATTTCGATCCACAAAAGCTTCTAAATACTCCCTGCATCGAAGTACAACTGGAAGGAGGAAGAAACGAAGGCAGCAACATCGAAACCACCACCTCCGTCGGCCTCCGGTTGCAGTCTCAAAACCACCGGTCACCACCCTTATGCTGCTGCTGCTCCGCCCCTGTGAGTCACCGCCACCTTTTCCTTTTCATTTTTTTTGTTCTCGTCGATTCAGACAAATCAAAGGACCACCGTATATATATTTTTTTCCTTTCGGTGTATTACGAAAACGAAGAAAAGAACAGGAGGTTTCCCTCCTGTTCATGAACCAGATACACAAACATGCATGTGATTTTGCCACATACAGTCTCCCAACTATGATATTGTCTAGATTCAACCCCTCACTCCCAAAAACTGTTTTCAAATCAGGTCCTAAGCCCTAAACTTACATTTGAAATATTCACAATCTACCCAAATATCGAAAAATCCTTTCAATAGAAACCCAAAATTTTAAAATAGAAATTTCATAAACTTATTTTTTTACATATATATACATTTTTATTATATATATAATATTTATTTATTTAAAATAAACATTAGATTTGTTGTGAAATTTTAAATTATAAATTGTATTTTGATTTAAATAAAATTTTGGGATTTATTTAAATATTTTGGAAAATAATAAATTAAAATTGTAAATAAAATTTATTTAAATTGAGTATTTAAATAATTTTTTCGAATAATAAAGTCATATTCTTTCTCGTCACTCTCGTAGTCATCTGCCTCGCTCCGGTTATATTTAGTTGTTTTAGTGATCCGATAGTTCATCATTAGGCGTATCAAAGTACCTTTCATGATCATTCGACTTAACCGGTGATGCAAATGACAGTGGTTCATCATTTTCATCGTCTTCAGCATCAGTAGGTTGAATCTCAGCATGTTTCCTTTTCAGCTTCATACCAGCTGAATCCATAGGCTCGATGTTGATTGCCCCCTTTAGCTTCAAAGCATGGTTTGCATTCCCGTTATCATCTGAATTGAATGTAAAATTATTACCATAAACTGCAGACACATGTAAGGTAAACATTGTCACTATATATAAATACACATATATATACCAAATAAAATCTGCACAAGTGGTAATCATGATACACTTACAACTAGCCATTGAATGTCTTTACTAGTTAATTCTTTCTTTTTTATCGTAAAATTTTCAAAAACCGAGACAATAGCCACGGTGTCATCATCGCTGTTGCCGTTGGAGGATCTATTTGCATCTATGTTTAATGTTTGACCGCATCACTGAAAACAAATCACAAAGTCATAAACAAAATGATAAACTATTTAATCAAAAGAAATAAAAAGTACTTTCACTTACATTAATTGATTGCGTTTCAGTTTTTTCAGATTCTCCCCAAGTCAAAAGCAAAGTGATGAGGTTTCCACATACTTCACACACGAAATCATGATTCAAATTCTTCACAGAAAGATCATATCCTAGCTTGGGTTTCCACTGTCAAACCAACTTAAGTATGAGTTGGTTCGACAGTGCAAACCCAAGCTAGGATATGATCTTTCCGTGAAAAATTTTAATCTTGATTTTGTATGTGAAGTATGTGAAAACTTCATCATTTTGCTTGTGACTTGGAAGAATCTAAAAAAGATTAAACACAATCAATTAATGTAAGTAAGAGTGTTTTTTATTTCTTTTGATTAAATAGTTTATCATTTTGTTTATGACTTTGTGATTTGTTTTCAGTGATGCGGTCAAACGTTAAAAATAGATGCAAACAGATCCTCCAACGATGATGACACCGTGGCTATTGTCTTAGTTTCTGGAAAATTTACGATAAAAAAGAAAGAGTTAACCAACAAAGACATTTAGTGGCTAGCTGTAATTGTATTATGATTACCACTTGTGCAAATTTTATTTGGTGTATATATATATATATATATATATATATATATATATATATATATATATATATAGTGCCCATGTTTACTTTGCATGTGTCTGCAGTTGATGGTAATATATATATATATATATATATATATATATATATATATATATATATATATATATATATATATATATATATATATATATATAGTGCCCATGTTTACTTTGCATGTGTCTGCAGTTGATGGTAATAGTTTCACATTCAATTCTGATAATAACCAGAATACAAACCGTGCTTTGAAACTAAAGGGGGCGATCAACATCGAGCCTATGGATTCAGCTGATATAAAGCTGAAAAGGAAACATGCTGATATCTAGCCTTCTGATGCTGAAGATGATGAGCCATTGCCATTTGCATCATTGGTTAAGTCGAATGATCATGAGAGGTACTCTGACAAGTCTAATGATAAGGTGTCAGATGACTATACAATTAAATATAATCAGAACGAGGCAGATAACTACAAGATTGGAGAGGAAGAATATGACCTTAATAACGAGCATATATGCATAAGATCCTTTGGGTTATCAAACCTTTAAATCAAATGTTAAGTATAAAGGAGGCCGCAGCAGCAAGGGTCTCGAGAAAAAAGAAAGCAATTGACATAGAGGAGGAGGCAATTGGTGTGTAGATAATTGGAAGCATGCAACTGTTGTCTAGATTGTCTATATAGTATGTTTATAGTACTTTTATAATATGTAGTGCACATATTATGTCACATGAAGTCATGTCTAGATATTTAGGGTATCTAGATTGTCTATATAGTTTGTTTGGCCAGGTACTCTTATACAAAGGTCATATATTTTAAGTCACTAGAAGTTGTGTGTTAATCATATATATTACAGTATTACACATGCAGAAACAATTCCAAGTAAATACTAATTCTACCTTTTGACAGTTTCTCCAATTCTTTTAATCATGCTTTTGTATTGTTGCATTTTTTTTACTAGGTCAAACTAATTCTTGATGATCATCATAGTGCAGCATAAATCGTCATATAAACGTAATTTAGATTCGTCATAATCAATAAGGCTCAAGTTTTTGCGTTTAAACTGGACCACAATGTGTCACAAATGCTTTGGTGTGATTAAATCCTTTTGAAAGTGGTCAACTAATAATCAACTTTTGGTTTTCACTCATGCCATATGCTCTGATGACACATTGCGTGAACAAACAATGATGTACAAAAACGTTTCTTAAAATGGTAAAAGCTACAACCATTGAAATATTTACTATATTAAAGTTGTAAGAAATGACAAAAAAACATTATAATTATACAGAGGTTTTAGATTTTCTTTACTGACGAATACGTCAACTTTATTTTTTTTACCTTTTTACAAGAGAGAATTACAAAAATCGTCCCTGTGGTTATATAGTTATTTTGAATCAGGTCCCGACTTTTCAATTTAAATGCAGCTCATCCTTAAACTATTTTCTTGTTGCGCATATGGTCCCGTGTCTCAACGACGTTTGCTAGAGTCGTTAAGTTATGCCATGTGCGAAGCACATGATGGGCAATTTGGTCTTTTAACATGTGTTTCCTACTGCCGCCCATTTGAAGATATGATTAAAATCGTGATGATTATTGCATCAATCCTCCCTATATTTAAAACCCCATTTCATATACCAAGACTAATACGTATTCGTAGTCCATAAGCGTCTTCCTTCCTCCCTGAAAATTCTCTCATTGAAAACCCTAATTGCTATTTGTCGACTGTTGATCGACCAAGTTTAGGATGCCGTTAACGATGTGGAACGTGCATTTTAGTAACGAGCTTGAAGACGTCGATGTTATTTACGGTATGTTCCTCTGTTTCTCTAATTTTACAAAATAATATGTATGCTTCTTCATAACACCTTCTGGGGATCAAAGCTCATAGTATTTTTTTACAACTTCACACCCAACTGTGTTTTCTTTGAAAATATATCATGGTGGTGAATTCTCAAAGTTTCCTCGAAGACAATATGTGAATGCAAGACATTCGTACATTGATTTCTTGGATGCATACGAGTTCTCAGTTCATGAGTTAGACTCCATGATGCTACAGTTAGGGTATGATGGTAATAGGAAAATCTATTACCATTTTAAGAAGCCTGATAGTGATCTTGATGTTGGGTTGATGGCTTTAGGTAGTGACGGTGATGTATGCAAACTAACAAGTTATGTCCCAAAACATAGATTGCTAGAGGTATACATTAAACTAGATAAGACAAGGGTTTGCACTTACTTCCAGTCACCAGGAGGTTCTAATGTTATTATTCAGGAAATTAAAGATGATGGTACCCCTGATTGATTATACCAGAGTACGATCACGAGGTTCTAGTTCCACGAAGCCGTCCTGTGGAAAAAGGCTTGAATTAGAGTGGTTTCCCAATCAGGATTTAACATTGGTAATGCTTTTGATAAAACAATATCCAATGAACACGCTCTCCTACCCAATGTTGACCATTCAATGTCACAAGGTATTGACCCAATTCATGAGGAACCAGACAGTGAAGATGATTTTGATATAAGTGAAGATGAAGATAATGGAAGTGAAGACGATGACTTCTATGTCGATAAGGAGGACGTATTGCATGATGTAGAAGTTGATATGAATGATTTCTATGTGAATACTAATAAAGATTTGGAATGGATTGAGCCAAAATCGAACTTGAAGGATGTTACAGATGAAGATAATGAGAACATAGAGATATTGGATAATGAAGATTTTGATTCCATTTCTGAAGGTGAAGAGGGTATAGATAGAATTAGGAAAAGCAAGTTAAGGGTGCTAAGGAAAAAAACAAGGAGATTAAGGTTGTTGGTTCAAAAGGGACACACTTTTCTGTAGGGCAAGCTTTTTACACATCCAAAGAATTCAAAAAAGCCATTAACAATTATGCAAAAGAGAGAAGGAGAGAAATTTCATTGGATAAAAATGACAAAAACAGAGTGAAGGTTGTATGTAATGGTACCATCCCAAATTTGTCATTTTCTACTAGTAGCGATCCAAGCAAAGGTACTACAGTCAAGGGTAAAGGGGTAAAATCAATGTCAAGGTCTTGTCCTTGGGTACTTTATGTTTCTAAATGGCGAGAGGAAGATGATTGGGTTGTCAAAAATTTTAATGACAACCATACTTGCCTCCAATCAAGAAAATTTAAAGCTTGCACAGCAACATATCTTTCAAATAAGATCGTTGATCAAATCGAGAGTAACCCCACCATACCTCTGAAGGCTCTTCAGGAAGATTTGGAAAGGAAGTATGATATAGGAGTATCCCGAATGAAGGTTTTTAGAGCTAAAAGGAAAGCATAAAATCAAGTTATGGGTGATTACAAGATACAATATGTGTTATTAAGAGACTATGTCCTTGAATTGCAATCTATGAATGAAGACACGACTGCGAAGATTGACGTTGAAGAAGAACCGAATTTTTCAAACATGGAGACTAGAGTATTCAGGAGGATTTATGTATGCATTGGAAGTTTGAAGAAGGGGTTTAAGGCAGGAAAAAGAGACTTGTTGGGTCTAGATGGGTGCTTCATGAAGGGGACTTACCCTCGCCAAATATTAATTGCAGTAGTATTGATTATTTCCTTTAATTTCATTGTTTTACATTTGTATTTGTTTTCACCTATTTTCTTGAAATTTGGTTTTATTGTTACAATTTTCTTTTTGTAGGGTGTTGACCCTAATAATGGAATATATCCTGTGGCCTATGGCATAGTAGAGGCTGAAAAATTAAAGTCTTGGACATGGTTCTTGTCTTGCTTAGGTGATGACCTAGATTTGCAAAGAAACTCAAATTTCACATTCGTGTCTGATAGGCAAAAGGTACTGACTTAAGTACTGTTTCTTAATATTTTTTTAGTTAGAAGAATTAATCACATTAAATTATCTAACACTTTGGTTGTTTGTTAGGGAGTAATCCCAACAATTGCAAATCTATTCCCATGTGCGGAACACAGATACTGCTTACGACATATACATGAGAATATGAGGGTAAATTGGAAAGCAAATGTCTTCAAGGATTTACTATGGAAGTGCGCTAGAGCTTATACAGTTCCACATTTTAATAATGTTATGGAAGAGATTAAAAGTTTGGATAAGGATGCGTACGAATGGTTGAAAGGAATTCCTTCCCAACACTGGCTAGATCACATTTCTCAGGTATGAATAGTTTGGAAGTTTAAATTGTTACCGGTCGAGTCTATAAATTTCTAACATAGTCTTAAAATATACTAGTGCTCGTGTCTTAAAATATGGTAGACACTCATCTCACGATCATCACTTAGCATTCTAAGTTTAAGTCTAGAAATCCTACAAATTCCTAGTTCGCTTAAACTAATGCTCTGATATCAACTGTGACATCCCCAATTTCACGGCCAGAAAAGACCGATTTGTTTATGCTTTGTTTTATAAAATCAGAGTAATCCTTTTGATTAAAAGAGTTGCGGAATTTGTTCCCAAAACAAAATATGATAATAATTTATCAAAACATTTCTTAAAAAATGTATTTTCATTAAATAACAAAATCTCGGGATGTCATGTTCCGATACAGACCAAAAGCATAAACAGTACTAAATAGACCTTACAACAGTTATTTACAACTACTGGTCTATATCCAACATATCTTGATAAGTCATCCAACTTATGCACCGATGCCACTACCTGTAATACAAAGAAAAACTGAGTGGGTCAGGCTTGGGGGCCTAGTGAGCATATAGGGTTTTCAACCCACAATAATATAATTATTATATTCAATCATCAAACAATCAACCCAATTACCCATCCCCATTATTTCATTTCATTCTTAAGAATTTACCCTAAGAATCAATCATCCTTCACTCATTCATTCTTAAGGATTAACCTAAGGAATTGGCACAAAGTTCATTGCTGCCCGAGGTTCATACAACAAGCACTAAATCCATAGCTGCCAAGGTTTATACTGTTGGGTTTTGAGCATTCTAACACTCCTATGGTGTACATGCAACCCTATAAACCTTGGATCTATGTTTTCTCTATTATACATGCAAATATTAAATATTCTAAGGTTTCATCCTAACTAGCATATTATGAAGCACCTATACTACAAAGTTCTAGTTAGATGACATAGCTTTTGATGTAGCTTGATGTCTTCAAGCTTTAAGAGCTTAGCCCCAATAGTGTGAAAGCCTCAAGTGGAATCACAAATCACCAAAACACCTTGGAAAGCCTTTAGAGAATATGGATACTTGGCTCACACTATGAAATCGGTTATTGCCCTCTTTAGTGTATCCACACTAGCCACTAGCATAATTTCATGAACCATAAGACCCTTTATATAGTGTGGAGGTTTATGGTTAAACCCTAATACCCATGACCTTTCATTTCCTAGGATCCATGGGTTAAAGCTCCATGGACTATCCATGAAGACTTAGCCCAACCTAAATGAACTTGGCCCACTACACATATATATATCTAAGAGTCCATATTTAATTAGTTCCTTTTGATCACTTAATTAATTATAAATTAATTCTTGATCAATACTAATTAAATAATATGATTATATATTAATATATTAGAACTTATAATATATTAATATAAATCATAAATATACTATTCTCAAAAGACTATCCATATAAATTGTGTCGGTGAAGTGCAACCCAAATGAACCATGCCGGGTCGGGTCAAGTACATACCAAATATAGTTATGGACTTAGACATTAATCCAACATATACAACTGGTAAACACGTAACATCTGGTAAACACTCAGTTCAAAATACTTAATGAACACCTAGTTCAAAAACACCTAGTGAACACTTAGTTCAAATATACCTGGTAAACACATAGTTCAAAACATCTAGTGAACACACAGTTCAAAGTTACTTTAATGAACAGTATCACTTAATGAACACATAGTTCAAAAACACCTACAGGTTACGAGCCTGTTAAATTTCATTTGGATTGTCTAGAAAAGTCTGTGGTCGTCATCTATATTCCACTAGTTAACTGGAACATCATTATCATCAAAACTTCTCATCATTTTATTTCGTCTCACATCAACTATTTCATCTACCCATGTTATACCCAACATATTTGTAGATACAAATACATATACTGTTTAAATCATTATAAAGAGGTATAAATCATTCAATAAACATCCATCTCAAATAAACAAATAATATAAAAACACATAGCACGTATTTTATAGAAGATACTTCATATCTATGTGTTAGATGAAAGTGACTACACACTCACTTGATAAAACGATGATCGAACAGCACTACGGCTCTTATAGTAATATTCTTTGATGAAACCGGGATATCTTCAAAAACCGATCTTCACGCGGGCAGAGTTTCGGCTCGAAAACTCTTTTTCTGGGGATCTTCGAGGCTTCGGGACTTGCTTCGGGTGTCAGGGATGATATCGGGACTTCGGGGGGCTAAAAGTAGGCTTAATGATGAGAAAAGTAGGAGAGAGGTTGAGAAATTAGCAACCAAAACCGGCTGCCTTCGATTTCTATTTATAGGACTGAATTTCGCTATTCACGTCGTGAACCAGGCTTGTTCACGTCGTGAACTTGGTCGTCATCAGGTGCGTAGTCGCGACATCAGTCTGTCAGGCTCTGAAGGTGTCAATCACTGAGTTCACGTCGTGAACTCTATGTTCACGTCGTGAGTTCTGACATAGGTTGAAGTTCGTGCCCCGAACTTCAGAAATTCATATCTTTCGCATACGAGCTCCGTTTTCGACGTTCTTTATATCCACGCGTAGGTGAGATTATGATCTACAACTTTCGTTTAGATCTCTAAGGCTAAAAATTGCTCTATCGTAAATTCACTATTTACGTCCTACATCGTTGTGCCGAATCTGTCGCGAAACTTCGACAGGTCATAACTTCTTCGTTATAACTCGGATTTCAGCGTTCTTTATATGTACGGAAACCTTGTGACATTTACTACAACTTGGTTAAGATTATTTATTCTAAACACTCTTCTATCAAAAAGTCACTTTTGACGCTTATCGTCTCTAAATTGACTAGCCCGGATCTACGGGCGTTACATAGTAGTTGAAAAGTATTGATTAACATTTATATAATATGAGTAAAAAAACAAAATTATTTTTAAACTTCAATTATGTTATGTTATTTGAGAAATGCTACTGTTAAAATAACATATGTATACTATCATGAAGTTTATAGTAGAATTATACTTAGTTAAGTGCCTTATGCTATGCATGCTTAACTTTTATACAAAATTCATTATGCCTAGTATATTAACTACAATTAAGTTAGGGCTGAGAGTTATTCACAAACTTTTCATTAATGGTTTTTGAGTGAGACGCTACTATTTATTAGCTGAGTTTAATCACTTAGCCTGCCCCACACTGCTATAATCGTTAATCTTCGGAGCGAGGTACATATGTATAGATCTATATGGGGTCGACAACCCCACCTGCGGTTGCTAGCTACAACCATCGACTGATCAATCGTAGCAGGTGATATGTGTCGACAATCGTTACTACGACGTCCAATGAAGCGTCGTAGGGAGGGGTACTTTTTGTCCATAGCTCGATTATAGAACTTACTAAAAGCATTAACACGAATCTCTCTCACTTTTTCACTACAATCATAGGTTTGGTTGCTTTACAAACTATTTTTAAGTATAGTGGTTACTTATACAATGGATATATTTCAACTTTCATGGAGTTATTACAAACACGTTTTCTTTAAAAGCATGGATTTATTTTTAAAGATACTTTTTGGCTTTTAAAGACTCATGAAAAGCATTGTTTCAACTTTTGTTATACAATAAAAATACTTTTGGACTTTTAAAAGTATTATTATTGCGGCTAGCAGAAAACCTAAGACTCTCACCAACCTCGTGTTGACTTTCAAAATACATGCATCTCAGGAAATCAGTGAAATTTCGGGCACACTCAGACGTTGGAAAACATGGCCCGCAAGTACTTGAATTTTATACTTTTGAACTGTTATGCCTAACTGTTAAGGCAAACTCATATTATTATGTTACTATCTATAAGAACCTTGTATGAAAACTTAAACTTGTAATACAAATGTTGTTTATTTATTGTTGTACTTGTGATGTATATTCAATTTATCTGTGATCCATGAACTTAGTCACACAGCCCGACGTGTTTCGCCACCTCGGCCGGGGGTGTGACATTGTCAAGTATAAGTGTTTTGCAGGGACGTTTGGTCCGTGACCCTGTTTCTAGTGGGAACCTCAAGTTATCAGAAGTGGGGTAGTCAGTTGGGAGTTAAGTGGATTGGATTCGACAATGATTCAGTTTGGGCGGTCTGTCGGGGAGTTAGACCATCTCGAGACTTCAGATTTCAGCTTGTGTAAGTGTGATTATGTTATAAGGGATTCATACAATTAAGTGTTGTAGAGCCCTGCGAGGGTTGAATTCGGTTGCCTTGAGAAGGCTGGGGTATGCTCGGGGTTTTGGCGGTGTTGCTCTAGGTTGTTCGGTATGTCGGGAATAGTAAAGAATGATTTCGAGGACGAAATCTAATCTAAGTGGGGGAGAATTGTAACAGTCTGTTCTAAAAATAAATAAATAAATAAATAAATAATAAGCCCTAAGCCCCAAGATGTAAATGATATTTTTATATTATTTTTATTAAATCCATAAATCCATAATAATTTGTGGATTTTTAGCCATGGGAGTTAAAATGTCATAATCTTTGGAATTGTGGGGGTAAGTGTAAATTTTGGAGTCGCTTTGTAAATATTTCTGAAGGCAGAGGCTGCTTGGTAATTATTGGAACTAAAATTGGAAGGATTTTGGAATGTTGAGGGCTGAATGGTAAATTATGGAGTTGTTTTGAAAGTAAATTGGGAAGGATGGACCAAAGGAGTATATTGAGCAAAAGTTCGAATGGAGCGGGACTTAAACCCGGTGCCTTCCTTTTCCCTCTCGTTGGATCACCTAAACCCTAACCCTAGGGCACACATCTTCAGTCGCCACCATGAGAAGCCTCCTAGGTTGCCGCTTCCAGTCGAGTTCGAACTCCACCCGTCCGCATGCTACTTCGCCGATGAGCACCACCACAACATCGTTGCCGGAGACGCCGTGAGCAACCCGGATAACTGCTGAAGGCCGACGAATGGGCCGTGTTCGTTGCAGCGTGGGTCGCGAGCTACCGAGAGGCTTCTGGTAAGTTCGGGAATCTGTCAACCAACAGCCAGCAGCCAGGGATCGTATGCAATGCGAGGCGAGTTTCCTCCTGGATTGAACGGGTCTAAGGCACCAATGTCGGCCCGTGTAGTTTATATCTTCTTGATAGGAGCACAGAGTGTGGGCGGGGCCCGTATCTCATTATTACCTTATTACATATCAGATTGTTGGATTGTTATACTTGTTGTCTGTGTGATACCTGTATGTGTTGTTAGGAATGTGAGTATGGACGAGGCTCGTATCTCATCATTACTTGAGTGTGGGCGAGGCCCGTATCTCATCATTAGCTGAGTGTGGGCGGGGCCCGTATCTCATCATTATTTGAGTATGGTTATTGGTATGTTTGGTAGGTTGTGTACTTGTTGTCTGTATGATACTTGTATGTGTTTGGTTAAGTATGTGAGTGTGGGCAGGGCCCGTATCTCTTAGTTAGCTGAGTGTGGGTGGGGCACGTATATCATAGAGTGTGGGCGGGGCCCGTATCTCATAGAGTGTGGGCGGGGCCCGTATCTCCTATTTGTATGATATGTGTGGTATGTGGTAGTTTGGGAAACTCACTAAGCTTCGTGTTTATGGTTTACAGTTTTGGTTTCAGGTACTTCGGTTTTCAAAAGAAGAGCTCGGGATAATTGCAGAGCACACACCATATGTTTTCTGCCTTGGATGTTTTACTCTGATTTTTTTTTAGAACGGCAGAGTTAGATTATGTTAGTGGTTTCAGTCGTGCAGTGGCATCCAAGCGGGCAGTATGCCTTTCCCGAACCTTCACCCATGAGCAGATACCCTATTACCCCTTTCCCCGCTTCACCTATGGAAAAGCCTCCAAGAAGTCTCGAACCCGATACCTCCCAAAGGAAAACCACCCAGGCAACCCTGGTGGCCAATTGATCTAGACCAGTTACTCTGATTTTACAGAAACTGATACATTGATTTTTATGTATACGTTTGGATGTCATTGACAAATACCCTTTTATCTATTATTAAAAAAAGAAAATTTTGGGACCACATTTTATGTATGTTACAGAGATATTGAAAATGAAAGCTGGCGGCTACAATGGAGAAGATTTGAAGATTTTTTTCGCAATTAAAGAAATTATCCGAGTGAAATATAGAAATATGGAGTAGTTTTGTATGTTTTGAATTTTTATGTTTTTTTTTGTCTTTTCTTAATTAATGTATTGTCTTTTTTTTAAATGAATGAAGAACTACTTTAATAAAATCTATGTTTTTATTGTATTTTTATTTAATTTTAAATAAAAATGATATGGGATGGTGTTTAGAGGTATGTATATCAAGTGTTTAGTGGTTTGATGTGGTCATGAAATATCACTCACTATATTAGTGTTTAGAGGTATGTATACCAAGTGGTTAGTGGTTTGATATGGTGATAAGATAGCACTCACTATATTAGTGATGCGATACAGATATGTGAGGTGTATTAATTTTTTAAGTATATAAAAAATAAATACATAAATAAGAAAAATAATTAAAAAATAATAATAATTGCATAATAGTCTTTTTAGATAAGACAGAGACCAAACGCGCAACAAAAATAAACAGTAGGATCGTCCGAGTTAAAAACAATAAGTTATGGACCAAACATACAAATTCCCCCAAACCAAATGGACCATTCATGTAATTTACTCTTACTTTTCGTTCTGTTCATATTTGGATAACTATTTATTTATACACATCTAGGTAACGAATTTGTTGAAAGTGTTCATATACGACCATTATGACCTACCAATAAGTTATAATGGTCATACGTAAACACTTTCAATAAGTTTATTATCTAAATATATAAAAAAAGAATAATAAAATAAAATAAAAAAATAGTTATTTCGAACAAACCGAAAAAGTTAATATATTCCCGTTATATTAATAAAATTTAAGAAAAGGTACCACTAGCCAATTGCGGCTCTGCTAAAACGCACCGCCGAAAGAATCGATCACCGGAAGTCCGGAACCTCACACCGTCCCAACAATGAGAGCCATCGCCGTTGCCGCCGCAGCAGCGACAGATAAAGCTATACGTCTTTCTGGAAGACGTTATTCTCACTCGTTTTCTTCAATTCGTGGCTACTCTATCATGATCTCGACACACCTTAACAACACCACTGTAACTCATTCTCAGTCGTCGACTTACTCCGCCGACCGCTGTTCTCCGTCTCGCCAACTTCTTGCCTTCCCATGGTCCGTCAATCAGATCCGATTCGCCAAAGCTCGCGGCTCCGATGTGAGTTCTTCCCTTTGTGTTGCATCTTAACAAATTAGAAACCTTTATGATTGAGCTTCATGAACATGACTTGATTTGCCTGATTGAAATCACTCTCTGTTCGAATGATTCTTACTTCCTGATAATCAAGCTAACGTGTATATAAAATTAAACTCGCAAAATTCATCTGGTATCTACGTTAATCTCAAATCAATTCGCGGAAGTCCGAATATCTCCAAGTCCTTTCCCTAACCCTAAAATGCGAGTCTTCTGGCAAATCCACTGATTTAGTGTTGAAGTTATTACATTCTTCAAAATCGAATTCATGACTGATTATAGCATATGGAGCATCAACATACTTAGGGCTTAACAATTAACAAAACACCCAATCAATTCATAATTCAGAGCTAATCATCTGTGCAGGTGAGACCAGGAAATGTCATTGAAAGGAAAGGTTTGTCTTCCATTATCTTTCTACTTCTACACTCATTGACAAAGATTCACATATAAACTCATTCAACTCCTTCTACCTTGTTCGTGCGCTTTCATCTACTCCAGGAAAAGTTTACCAAGTAATCTTTTTCTAATCTCTATCAACTTATTCACATTTAAAGCAACTCTTTGTGCCTGTATGTATTAAGAGCTTGTACTTATGATCTAGATTGTGAAAGCTCAACATTCTACTCAAGGAAGAGGAGGTGCTATCATACAGGTTTTTATGAAAACCTCCATAAGTTTATTTATCTTGTAATATTGATTTATGATTCTTTTTTATAATATTGTGTTTGTATGTTTGTTTGTTCAGGTTGAGCTTCGTGATGTTGATAGTGGAAACAAAGTCAATGAAAGATTTCGTACTGATGAAACAGTTGAAAGTAAGCATTTTTAACACAATAAAAAACATTTAATAGTGTTCTCACTTCTCATATCTGTTAATTGTTATACAGAAATATTTGTTGAAGCCAAATCTTTCACATACCTATACACAGATGAAGAAACTGACAGCATTGTGTTAATGGAGTAAGTTTTTCTTTTTCCATTTTTTTTTAAAACTTAAATCATTTTACCATGTTTCTCAATTCTCATATGTTTATTTTTTTTTTATCAGACCTAAAACTTTTGTCCAATTAGATGTGCCCAAACATCTATTTGGCGACTCTCTTCCATATTTAAAAGGTCCTGATTCATAAACCAATATCTTGTTTTCATTATTTTAACAATTTGTTTTACTGATTTTTTTTTTTTTTAAATTGTCTTGATAAACAGATGATATCACAGTTTCTGTGGAACTTTTTAATGATAGGCCTATGTCAGCATCGGTACCTAAACGAGTGACATGTACTGTGGTGGAAGCACAAGTCCCTATGAAGGGCATGGGAGCTACCCCTCAGTATGTTTCTTTGCTATATTCGATAATGAAAATGAAAAGGGCATTTACGTCTTTTTGCAGTGACGAAACATTAAGAGCAAGTCGTCCCACCATGCTCTATCTTTTTCTAGAGCAAGTCGTTGTCCCACCTTGCTCTATCTTTTTGTCAGTGTCAGTGTCAGTGTCAGTGTACAGTGCCTTGACTATGTTTTCCATTTTTTGTGACAGTACTAAAAAGGTGTTACTGGACAATGGCCTCAGTGTACAAGTAAGTTTATTATTTTATACAAATCAAAAAATGTCCTATGTGTTTTTATTTTTGATAAATAATTTATTTGATTTTTAATATTGTGGATTGTTGTTCTAGGTGCCACCTCATGTTATAACAGGGGACAAGATACTTGTTGATACCACAGATAACTCATACATAAGCAGGTGTTTTTTTTTTTTAAATCATGGAGATTATATCATATGTTTCTTTGTTAATAATTTTTACTATAAGGAATTTGACACCATTTATAATATATTTTCTTTGTTTTTTAATAGGGCTTGAGCATTGGCATTGCAAAAAAGTTGGAAGTATTTTTGTAGTGAAATTTGTTCAATAAGTATGCAAGTGTTTTTGTGGTAGAGTTGATATTTGTTACCACGATGCATAGATATTTAATAGACTTTTTTTTTGTTATTTGTTGTTTTGAGTTATTTCATTGAAATGAAAACATAGGGAACTATATCACTATTTTCTTTTCATGAGATGCAAATCACATAATAACAAACAAACTAAAAATAAAATATAAAACAAACTTTAGTCACTTCTCATACAACATAGACAATAAATTGTGTTTCATGTCTTCATCTTCTGTTGACAAGTGCTCTTTTGCAACAAGTGTATTCAAAAGCATGAGATAAACCTTCTTAACCTTCCATTCTTCTTTTTTAACTTTTTCTTTCTTCCTTTATTTGCTCCAATTCAAGTCTTTTCCTCATGACTTATAAATGCAATGAACTTTCCACCATGTATGTTACTTTTATTGTTTCTTAATAGAATTTGAATATGTTGTTGGTAGCTACATTGGTCAAGCAAAAAGGTTGAAAATATATTTGTAGTGAAATTTACTTATGGATGGATAGAAAGAGGGAAAATAAGTATGTAAAGGGTTTTGGTCGTACTTTGTTATTTAACACCACAACGCATCGATATTTTGTTGTTGAGTCATTTTAGTGAAATGAAGACATTGGGAATTATATAATTATTTTGTTTTCCATAATACAAAATTATACATGAGATGCAAATCACATAATAAAATACAAACTAAACACAATATAAAACAAACTACAATTACTTTCGATACAACATCGACAATAGATGACGTTTCATGTCTTTATCTTCTGGCGACAAGTGTTCTTTTGCTAATAGTGTATTCAAATGCATGTGATACACCTTTTTACTCTTCCTTTCTTCCTTTTTGACCTTTCTTTCTTCCTTTCTTTGGTCCAAATCGAGTCTTTTTCTCATGATTTCAACTTCACTTTCTCTAGTAATCCTTATTGCATGAAGATCCATAACACATTCATTATGAAACAAAGAACATTTTTCTTTCTTTTTATACTCACGATTAATTGTTGAACCACCACTATTTGGTGTTTCTGTGTTGGATAGGAAACAATAGTCCCCTTCTTCGTTAGTCCTTATTCTTTTTGTGCTATCACCACTTTCATCATCTTCATGGGAAGGTGTGTCACTCTCATTTAGTAATTCCCACTTTGGATATTTACACATAACTTCATTAAATACAATAATGTCATTGTAAGTGCTCCCACATGTAGCATAAATTTTATGAGCTTCGTTCTCAATATCTTTCAGACTCATTTCACTTGTTTTCTGTTTATACGCTTTCCTATAGGCTTCAATCCACTTGATTGCATTTTCATTAAGCCGTTTCCAACGACCTCTCATTTGATTATCGTTTCTCAGGCCGAGTTTTTCTGGGTTTTCTGTCTGGGCTTCATTATATAATTTTTTAACTTGTGCCCACAATGATGTTTTCTTTTGATTTTTCCCATGAAATTGAAGTTCGTTGGCAACACACCATGCTGACATTAAAGCCATGTCTTCTTCAAAATCCCATTTATCGCCTCTTGCATTTTTTTCAAAAGTATTTTGCGACACTTCATGATTTTCGATTATAGGAACTTGGTTAACATCCGAAGAAAACTGAAAGTTTTCATAGTATTGAGAATTTGGATATTCATAAGAGTGAACAAAATTCATAAAAGATTTCGGATATTTTCGATCCACTTGAAACTATAAATTGCACATAATCAGAAATAAAGTGTTGTAGTTGTACATGAAGGCGTGTTAATATTAATTCTATTAAGTTATGTATATTGTGTTTTTTGTTAAATGAAAAATATCTAATTATGACAAGATAGATTTAAGACATTAACAAAAATAGCACATGATTTTGGAAGATTTAGGAAATTACCTTACTTTTGGATATTTGCGAAAATAACCGTTCCGGAATGATCATTTTGGATTTAAATTTAAATAAACATATAATGTATTTTTTTTCTCATTTGCTATAAAAAAATTTCTAATTGTACCCATTTTCAAAATTGAACTTTAAAATGTCTAATACAACCGATTTTTCAGCCAAATATATCTTTTATGCCCTTGTATCATACTCATTCGCTATGTTTTTTTATGTTTCTGTTAGATTTTAAAAGAAAAACAAAAAAATTCTCGAAATTTCAAATTTGTCCATCAGAATACTTTTTTCTCAATCCGAAATCCAAAATACAAAATTTGAGTCCCAAATGTAATTTTTTTTAGAAGAAATACTTTTAATATGATATAAAAATGATCCAAAATGCATCATTCAAGACATGATAACTATTTTGATAAAACTGAAAAAGGTAAAGTTGTTTTTCATATTCTAAAATTCCAATGGTCGTTTTTGTGAATAACATAGTCTTTGTTTAAGTTTTACCGATTTGGTTCGATAGTATTTCTCTCCTTTTTTTCCATTTTATTAAGTATTCATTTTGTTTTATATGCATCTTGGTTTGGTGATTTTCAGCACTAAACATAGCCTTCAAAAGTCAAAAAGTTCACCAATAAGTTTCAAATACCAAATCAAGATCGACCAAAAAAAATCATGCGAAATAATAGCAAATCCGATCTAACATGAGAACTAAAACCCACAGAATTGTCACAAAAAGAGCTCAAAAAACTTCATTTAATGAGAAGAATGCGCAGAATAAAGAACGAGCTACAAGGAGATCTAGAACCCTAAAACAAGTGTCACTAAATAGCTAAAGAAAACGGTCTTTTAACGATTACAAATCAAAATCAAGCAATAGTTTGGTGTGGATATAAGCATGTACCTTGATTGTATCGCCGGATTTGAAGATACAAGTGGTAAGCGTACCAGATGCTCCGCCGTTGACGGCGGGAATAACGGTAGGCCATACGCTGGCGACGGGCTCTGGTTTTACCTCTCCCATTTGGAGACAATTCCGATAAGATTGAAAAAAGGGAGGGAAAGAAGAAGGGCGAATGCGAGAGGGAGGGGTTGAGTTGGAGAAAAAACCCAAATAATTATCCGACGAAACGAATCCCTCCTTCGATGACTAGTTCATTTGGGGTTTTCTTATTCCATTTTTACATTTTTACATTTTTACCCCTTGGGTCATATGATGATTTGTTAATTGTTAGATGTAAAAAAACATAAATTTCGAAAAAACTAGTATACTGATTTTGGGAGAATTTCATAGGGAAATCTTCGGAAAAGTCCTAATATATCACCCTAATTTACGAAAAAGTCTCAAACTAAAATCGGTTTATGAAAAAGTCCCGACAACCGGAAAAAATGACGATTTGACCATTTTTTCCGGTTTATCGGTTTCAATACTTACCATAACTTTCATTAAAGTCTCATTATTTTACCATAACTTTCATTAAAGTCACATTAGTTTACCATAATTTGGGACTTATTCGTAAATTATGGTAAAATAATGGGACTTTATTAAAACCGGGTAAGTAATGAAACCGGGAAAAAATAGGGCCAAGTCGTCATTTTTACCGGTAATTTGGACTTTTTCGTAAACAAATTTTAGTTTTGGATTTTTTTCGTAAATTAGGGTAAAATATTGGGACTTTTCCGGATATTTCCCAATTTCATATATACCCTTATTAAACGTTTAAATATCGTATTTACCTAACTTAAATTCTAAATATTATATTTCCCTTCCTAATGTTTTAAAATATCGGATTTGCCCAAATCTATTTTTTAAACAGATTTTATTATTTAATAATCATTTTTTATAATTGAAAATTATTAAAATTGAGAAAATAATAAAAAAAGACAATAATACCCTTATCTAGACCCTAATACCCTTACCTATTCAAAATCGTAAATCGTAGGAATCCTTTGAGATGAGGTTTCTGGTCGTCTTCATAAGATCGCCGGTTAAAAACATGGCTTTTATCTTGTTGCCTATTGTTTTTGCCTGCGTTTTATCTCAGTCAATTACCATCTCAATCAATTACTTGATTCTTCTAAACCACCTCTAGTTTATCTGTTAAAGGTCTTCCCCCTTGATCGAAAAGGGTTAATACATGGTAACCACTACCACTATTCTGTCTTTTTCCCTTTCTTCTTCGTTCTGAAACTAAAATTGACATATACAATTTCAATTTTGTAGATGTTACACGAGTGATTTGTGAACTCGAGCTCACAATTCAAAAGCTTGAAAGTAATGACAAACCCATATGGAAAGGTCTTGGATCTCTTCTTTGTCACTGATCACTTGTAAGCCCTTTTGAAATCTTGTATATAAGTTGTGAAGTTAAGTTAGCAGGGCCTGGATATGAGAGCCAAAAGGGGTTTACTTCTATTTCAGAAGAAATTGTTGATGAATTGTTTAGTTGTCATCTTGCCACCAAGGAAGATGATCGTTCATAAGCTCTTAACAGACTTATTGGATGTTAAAAAAAATTGTTATTACGGTTGATAATTTAATGAGTCCATCTTATACTTTGCTTCAAATGCAATGCCTTGATCAGAAAGCTCTCACAATTTAAAGATCTCCAAGTACTGCAATATCCAGGTGTATATACTCAAATTGACTTCACAATACTATTTTATTTTGTTTGATGTTTGAAATGAATATGTTATCTTGTTTTTATTCAGATTGCATATGGAAGAATCTCTAATAGTGTGAAAGGGTACCGAAGCTTGTTAGAGAAACGGGATATAGATAAACTTGGATCAGTGAGAGTTGTGAAACACTTTCAGATTAAAGCATTTCGAGGGTACACTTAAAATCTCTAATCGGATGAAACTCACTGTTTTCTAGAAATGGAGAATGAAGAAGGTGTTATGAAAATCTATACTCAAAATGAATCCGAAATTGATCATATAACAGAAACTAACTTCCTGTCCTAAAACTGTCATATGGTAGTTATAGAAAAACAACTTCCTGTCCAAAAACGGTCATATTACCTGTCAAAAAACTAACATAAAATTGGGTCTATAAATGGTTCACAAAACTAGGTGTTTTTACAAAAAATACGGATTTCTGAAACATTTTTTATATAGTAACCAGCCAGGGGCTCTGCCCCTTGGACCCCGCTCCCAGGGGTGTTGCCCCCGGACCCCCGTCAGTTCAGGGGCTTCGCCCCTAAATAGCAGTATACTTTCAACAATGACAAAATCAAACAAATGTGCACTCCGCACCATACTAATTTGTTCGATAATTGTCAAAGTGACATTGATCAACAAATTAACCCCATTACACTTAAATAATATTAGTGATATAAAATCACCAACAAACCTCCCCCATTTAAGTGTAATCTTGATTAACTTAAAATAAAATCATAACAACAACAAACTGATGCATAAATGAGATAGTGTGACGATTGGATTTCACATTAGTATATTATTCATTCAAAATATTCGAATATCAGGGTGTCACTAAGGATTGAACCCTTTCTATTCTAAGTGAATACATGAAGATAATATACACAACAGTTTTCATGCTCAAAGTTCTAACTTGACACCATATTTTACTAGCTTGTGTCCCATCCTTCAATAAGCATATCAAAGCCAAGTCCCAACTTCTTGAAGCAGCTAAACTTCATGCTTATATAGGTAGTTCTTTTGTTCTTGCACCTGCAAATGCAATTTTTCAAAGAACTATTAAGAAATAAAATTTCAACCTCCTTAACTTGCAGTACTGAACACATACATTGGGATGATCATAAAATGTGTTCCAATCTTCAAATATCAAGCTTTCCACATTGAATTCAACATCTAATATTGCATTAGATGGGAATTGGGTATCTCAATATAAAAGATTTTAAGTGGACTTTAAACCCATCCCTACAGCCGCCTTGTGCACAAGATCTCTTGCTAACCCTTTGGTTAGATGATCGGCTAAATTCAACTGAGTTTTTACAAACTCCACAGATATCGCACCAATCATGATGAGCTCACGAATCATGCTATGTCTAACACCTAAATGTATAGACTTTCCATTGTACACTTGACTATAAGCCTTAGCCAAGGTTGCAGCACTATCACATCTGATAGAAATGGTAGATATCGGTTTGGGCCACAATGGAATTTCATAAATCAAATTCCTTAGCCACTCAACTTCTTTACCAGCAGCAGACAAAGCAACAAACTCAGACTCCATGGTTGAGTTAGTAATACAAGTCTGTATCTTAGATGCCCAAGAAATGGCACCTCCTCCAAGAAGAAACACCCAGCCACTAGTAGAGGAGTGATCCTCTAAGTTGTTAATCCAGCTGGCATCTGAATAACCTTCCAAAACAGAAGGATATCCACTATAAGTTAAACCAAAATTTATGGTCCCTTTTAAGTACTTGAATACTCTACTCACAGCTTGCCAATGATGTGTACTATGATTACTAGTATATCTACTAAGCCTTCCCACAACATATGTTATATCAGGCCTAGTACTAATTATGGCATACATTAGACAACCAATAGCCCTAGAATATTCAAGTTGAGACACTGGAGATCCTTTATTAGGTAGAAGTTTGAGACTAGGATCTATAGGAGTGCTAACAGGAGAACAATTCTCAAAGTTAAACTTTTCCTATATCTTCTCAATGTAATGAGATTGAGAAATTGAAATCCCATTGTTTCCTTGTTTAATTCTTATACTAAGAATTACCTCATCCTCCCCCGGGTCTTTCATTTCATAACTAGATGATAAGAATTTCTTGGTTTTATCAACTTCTTCTAAATCAGTACTAAAAATCAACATATCATCCACATATAAACAAATCATGACTCCTTTACCAGAAGTATCAAATTTTCTATATACACACTTTTCAGCTTGGTTTAATGCAAAACCATTAGACAATACAACATCATCAAACTTTTGATGCCATTGTTTTGGTGCTTGTTTCAAACCATATAATGATTTCTTCAACTTGCACACTTTGTGTTCATTTTCAGGCATCACAAACCCTTCAGGTTGTTTCATGTATATTTCCTCATCCAAGTCATCATTCAAGAATGCAGTTTTCACATCCATTTGGTGAATCACAAGATTATGTATAGCTGCAAGAGCTAATAATAATCTAATAGTGGAAATTCTGGCAACAGGAGCATAAGTATCAAAGAAATCAATGTCTTCCTTTTGTCTAAAGCCTTGGATAACCAATTTGGCTTTATACTTATCAGTTGTGCCATCCACCTTCATTTTTATTTTGAGGATCCATTTACATCCTAATACCTTGCAACCAGGAGGTAAATCAGACAATACCCAAGTATTGTTATGCATTATAGAATCAATTTCATCCTGAATTGCTTCTTTCCAGAAATGAACATCCCTAGAAGCCATAACTTCACTAAAAGTCTTTGGATCCTCCTCAATATTAAAACAATATTGATGTTGACATATAGTCTCATTCCTTGTTCCTTCAACCAGATAAAGTTGAAAATTAGATCCTTAGCTTTTCTAGCTCTGGTGTTTTTCCTAGGTTCAGGTGCAGAACTTGCACCACCAGAAACATCTTCGGCTTGAGTAGTACTCTTGCAGGAAGATTGATGAATCATGTCCCTTGGTCTAGGTATAGATGTAAATCTTTCTTCATCAAAGATAACATCTCTTGACTCTATCACTGTGTTTACAGACACAGAGTCATTAGATTATAAAACATAGAATCTATATGCTTTGGAATGCTCAGCATATCCAATAAAGATACAATCTATACCTCTCTCACCTAATGTTTTCCTTTTGGGTTCAGTAAGCCTTATAACTGCTCTACAACCCCAAACTTTGAGATAACTCAAATTTGGTAGCTTTTTACACCAAAGTTTATAAGGAGTATTCTTACTCCTTTTATTTGGAGTTCTATTCAAGATGTAACATGCAGTTAACATTGCCTCACCCCAAAACCCTTCATTTAAACCAGAATATGACAACATGGAATTAACCATTTCTTTCAAAGTCCTATTCTTCCTTTCAGCTACACCATTTTGTTGTGGTGTATATGGAGTTGTGGTTTGATGTATTATTCCGGTTGATTCAAAATAAACTGGATCATAATACTCACCATCTCTATCAGTACACAATACTTTTATTAATTCATTTTTATGAAGCTCAACTTGTTGTTTATAAATTTTAAATTTATCAAGTGCTTCATCCTTAGAATGTAGCAAATAGATATAACAATATCTAGATGCATCATCAATAAAAGTAACAACATACTTCTTGTTTCCAAATGAATGTGTTGCATGGAAATCACATAAATCACTATGTATAAGATCCAACACCTTGCTTTCCCTAACAACATCTTTGAAAGGTTGTCTAGTGATTTTAGTTAGCATGCATGTTTTACATTTTTCATTATTTTGCATATCAAAAGCAGGAATTAAACTCATTTTAGACATGTCTTTTATTCTCTTGTAATGAATGTGTCCTACTATAGCATGCCATAATTCAGATTTATGAAAATGGTATCTAGAACTACTAGAAGCCATGCAAACAAAATTATCACTATAAGGATAATTAATATTAAGCCTAATCATTCCATTACATACATATCCAAATCCCATAAAAGAACCATGTCTTGACAATATATACTTGTCACTTTCTAACACTTGTTTGTAACCACAATTATTTAACACAATTTCAAACACGAGATTCTTACGAATCCCTGGAACATATAAAACATTGTTCAAACACAAACATTTCCCAGAAGTAAAAGTAAGTAAAACAGAGCCTATGCCCTTGATTGGTTCAATTGCAACATTTCCCATCTTCACAACAGATCCATCTTCAATTGGTTGAAAGTCCTTGAACAAATATAAATCTTTGCAAACATGACTTGTTGCTCCCGAATCAACCCACCATACACAATTATCATCCTGCACATAAAATGCTTCAGAAATCACAGAAATATAATTCTGAATATATTTAGAATTCTGCATGAAAACAGAAATCTGACCTTGTTGCTTTTCTGGATCCTTGGATCCACTTGGTCCAGCACCATCCTTGTTCACTTTGCGAAGACGACAATCTTTCTTGAAGTGACCCAGTTTCTTACAATCCCAACAAACCAACTTAGCCTTCTTGTTGGAAGACTTGTCATCATTTCCTTTAAACTTCCTTTTTCCATTAGACTTTTTGGGATTCTTTAAACTTTCTCCTTCCACCATGTTCATAGAAGAGGAACCAACTTGGTTCTTTCCTTTAGGATTGTTGTTAAGTTCTTGAGTCCTTATGGACTCTTCAATCCTTAAATGGCTTCGAAGTTGAGTCAAAGTCAATTCCTCTTTGTTATGTTTCAAATTGTGTTTAAAATCCTTCCAGGAAGGGGGCAATTTGTCAGTGATCACAGCCACATAAATGGCTTCATCCATTTTCAAATTGTGTTGAGCAAACTGTCCCAGAATCCTTAACATTGCATGGAATTGTTCCATAACAGGCCTGGAGTCAATCATCTTGTAACCCATAAAGTTACTAACAAGAAACTACTTACTAGAATCATCTTCAACCATGTACTTGGATTCAAGATAATCCCACAGTTCTTTTGCAGATTCGAAATTTTGATATATTTTAAAAAGAGAGTCAGACATACCATTGAGAATATGACCACGACATATGTAATCATCATCTTCCCACTTTGATCTTCTTCTTGTTGCCTCCAAAGGTTCATCTTCAACAGATTCTAGTAAGACTGACATGGGTGTACTCAGAACATACACCACTTTCAGAGTGGTAAGGAGAAACTTCATCTTCTTTTGCCATCTACGAAAATCATGCCCTTCAAACTTGTTCAATTTTTCAAACTTACTTGTTATTTCCTTCACAGAATCACCACTTGCCATGATCACATAAATGCTTTAATCTTTGTTAGAGAAACGGGATATAGATAAACTTGGATCAGTGAGAGTTGTGAAACACTTTCAGATTAAAGCATTTCGAGGGTACACTAAAAATCTCTAATCGGATGAAACTCACTGTTTTCTAGAAATGGAGAATGAAGAAGGTGTTATGAAAATTTGTACCCAAAATGAATCCGAAATTGATCATATAACAGAAACTAACTTCCTGTCCAAAAACGGTCATATTACCTGTCAAAAAACTAACATAAAATCAGGTCTATAAATGGATCACAAAACTGGGCGTTTTTACAAAAAACATGGATTTCTGAAACATTTTTTATATAGTAACCAGCCAGGGGCTCTGCCCCTTGGACCCCGCCAGAGGCTGCCGCCCCTTAGACCCTGCTCCCAGGGGCGCTTCCCCCAGACCCCCGTCAGTTCAGGGGCTTCGCCCCTAAATAGCAGTATACTTTCAACAATGACAAAATCAAACAAATGTGCACTCCGCACCATACTAATTTGTTCGATAATTGTCAAAGTGACATTGATTAACAAATTAACCCCATTACACTTAAATAATATTAGTGATATAAAATCACCAACAAAGCTTGGACTTGTTTATATAGAAAGATGATGGAAAAAATATTGGATATTGAAAACCAAGTTGCTTTATGTTCACGTCTAAAAGAAGAGATACTACATCCATTAAGAGTCATCATCACAAACCGGGGCCCTGATGATACAGAACTTTTGGTTGCTAATCATGTCGATTACCTGATGCATGATGCGTGTGATTTCAAGAAGGAAGATGCGACAACAGGGGAATAGGAGGATGTGCCGAGATCGTAAGTAGTAGGATGCTGCGAAAGTAAATTAACAATTGTGATCTGAGATGTATTGGAATTTAAAAGCAAAAGGGCATTATTGTCCATTTCATATGTTTTTTCAATTATAATGACTTAAGATTATGAAAAAAAAATTATAAATCAATAAAAATTATAAAAAAAAATAGACTTGGGTATATATGATATTTAAAAATATTAAGAAGGGCAAATCTGATATTTAGATATTAGGCCGGGCAAATATGATATTTCGACGTTTATTAAGGGCATATACGAAATTCTGCCTTAGGAAAATATCATTATACCCAATCACTTATTGTTATTTATCTGATTTGACCACTAAACTATTTTTTTTACGCAACAAATTATTAAACTTACAAGTTAATATCAATTAAGTCACTTCCGTTAATTTTTAACGGATCTCAGGTTACCGAACCTACGTTGTTGGCTGAGTCATTTTTAATCACACAATTTCAATCTAATTAGTTTTTTGTCCTACTTTGTTATTTCACTACAACAATGCATAGATATTTAATGTACAATTTTTGGGTTTATTGTTGAGTCATTTTAGTGAAATGAAAGCACAAGAAATTATATCATTATTTTGTTTTGCAAATACAAAATTACAGATACAAAAATTGGCAATCACATAATAAAATACAAACTAAACACAAAATGTAAAACAAACTACATTCACTTTCCATACAACATCGCCAATAAATGACGTTTCATGTCTTTATCTTCTCACGGAAAATGTTCTTTCGCTAATAGTGTATTCAAATGCATATGATACACCTTCTTACTCTTCCTTTCTTCTTTTTTGACCTTTCTTTCTTCCTTTCTTTGCTCTAAATCGAGTCTTTTCTTATGACTTCAACTTCACTTTCTCTAGTAATCTTCATTGCACGCAACAAACTCAATTGTTGAACCATCTTTATTTGATATTTTTTGGTTGAAGTTGACACAATACTCTTCTTCGTCTTCACTAGACCCTTGTTCTTTTTATGCTATTGTCACCACTTTCATCATTACCCACTTCATATTCACAACAAGAACGTGTTGTGTCCCGATGTGTATGTAATTCCCACTTTGAATATTTACACATAACTTCATTAAATACAATAAGGTCATTATACGTGCTCCCACATGCAAAATAAATTTTATGATCTTTGTTCTCAATATCTTTCAAACTCATTCCACTCGTTTTCATTCTATATGATTTCCTATAAGCATCAATCCACTTAATAACATTTTCGTTAAGCCGTTTCCAATGACCTCTTATTTGATTTTCATTCCTCCGTCGTAGTTTTTCTGGCTTTTCTGTCTGAGTTTCATCATATAATTCCTTAACGCGGGCCTATAATGACGCTTTAATTTGTTTTTTGTTTTTTCTATGATGTTGACTAGCGATACACCACGCCGACATTAAAGCCATGTCTTCCTCACAATCCCATTTATTGCCTCTTGCACACTTTTCAACATTTTTTGAGTTTTGAAGATTTTTAGTGATAGGAACTTGATTAACATCTGAAAAAGTGTGTGTTTATAGTATTAAGAGTTTGGATAATCTTAAATGTATTCAAATTTCATAACTTTTTGTGTTGGATCCAAAGTAGAAAATATGAATTACAAAGATTGAAGTCAATAGTTGGGTTTGTGTATGAAATATGTCAATATTAAGCTTTACCAAATGAAAAAATGGTGTATTTTGTTTTTTTATACAAAATAACTTATAAATATATAACTAGATAAATTCTATCCCGAAACTAACACACCTACCAATCAAGAAATGACACATGGAGTATGATTCATGACTCAAGAGTGATATTTAACCAAACCCAACCCAACCTAATCTTTGTTTGGTTGTCCGATTGGTTTGATGACATTTCTTTCCTTTTTCTTGATTATTCTATTTTGTTTCAAGAATGTCGATCAACAGTATATTTCTGAGCATAAAATCACCAATAACTTCCATATACCAAATCAACCAAAATTGAAATCGACCGATATGCAAAACCAATTTAAGCATATCTTTTCAAAACACAAAACTCAGTTCATAATACCAAATTTCGAAGAATCCCACATATCTGTAAAGTAAAATGTAACACGAAAGCTAAAAACCCACAAAATTCTGTCGAAAATAGCTCAAAATAAAGAACAAGCTACAACCTACAAGTATGCCTAGAACCCTAAAACAAGTGTCGCTAAATAGCTAAAGAAAACTGTAACATCCCGATTCTCAGGTATTATATTTTTATAATTTTTAGGATTTTCATTGAGCAACTCGACGAGTTGGAGGCCCCGACTCGTCGAGTAGAGAAGAGTTTTGGCTGCGTGAGTTTTACGACCAACTCAACGAGTAAAGAGAGCCAACTCGACGAGTTGGCGCTGTGTGAGGAAACCCTAAATGTCCAGGGTTGGGTCCTATTTAAAGGACCTTAAGCCCTCATTTCCGCCTCACCAGCTACCTTACTCCCCTATGTGAAACCCTAATTGTCTATATTTAGCTAAGAGAGAAAGAGAGCTAATCTTTGGGCATTTTAGTGCACTTTTTAAAGAGGGGAGAAGAGTATCAAAGCAAGGAACAAGAAGAGACTGTTGGATCTGGTGTTATTTCATCTATAGCTTCTGTTGAAGGTAAAAAGTCTTCACCTTGCTCATTATTGTGATTAGATCTCGTTTTCATGGAGTTTTAGGGTTTTTCTATATTTCCTTGAGACTTTGAGTGTGTTGAACTTACCAAGCGATTGAGACTTCAGATCTGGACCTTGTGAGGTCCCTAGAGTCCAAAGGTCCCAGCTTTATCTAGCTATAGAGGAGATTTTATGCTTAAGACCCTAAATGGAACTTGTTTTGGCATTTCAAGCCCCAAGTGTCATGCATGGACGTAAAGATTGTAGCTTTACGTGGTATCTCAGCCTTGGGAGGCTACATCTAGAGTTTGGGGTTGTAAATCTGCCTTAAGGAGTCTGAATAAGGTAATGGTCTGAAGGGACTCGACGAGTCAGTGAACTGACTCGATGAGTCGGTTAGGGTTTTCCCCGATGAGTCTGGACGCGTGTGACTCGGCGAGTTGATGAGACACTGAGAGAAACCCTAATCGAGTTGTATTCATTTGTGAGAGAGAGAAAGGCTAAGATTGTATGTTCTAGTGCATTTCTGGAAGGAGATTGAAGAGCAAAAGGTGTGGAACGAGAAGAAGCCCTTGGATCCAGTGTTCTCTTAGTGCTAGCTGCTATTTGGAGGTAAAAAGCTATCACCTTGATCATTGGTTGGTTATATCTCTTCACTATGGAGTTTATGGCCATTTCCACCCTTTATTTGGGTCCTTAAGTCGTTTGAGCTTGCCATGGAGTTGAGACTTTAGATCTGGACAATATGAGGTCCCTTGGGCCTAAAGATTCGAGCTTTATCAAGCTATTGGCCAGCTTCCATGCATTAAACCCTCTATAGAGCTTGTTTTGGCATTTTAAGCCCTAAATGCCATGCATGGACGTAAAGCTTGCAGCTTTACGTGATACTTCAGCCTTGGAAGGCTAGATCTAGAGTATCGGCCCTTAGTTCTGCATAAAAACGTCTGAATGAGAAAATGGACTAAAGGGACTCGACGAGTGCATGAGCCAACTCGACGAGTCAGTTAGGGTTTTCCCCAATAGTCTGGATATGTGCAAACTCGACGAGTTGATGAGACAACTCGGCGAGTTGATTTGGAGTTTTCCTGGTTTTCTGAGAATAGGAGGAACTCGACGAGTCGCATAGATGCACTCGACGAGTTGGGTCAACAGGGACTGCTGACTCGAGTGTTGACTTCCGTTGACTTTTAGGGTTTGGTCAAGTTATGGATATGGAGGCCATGGAGGGGTAAAATGGTCTTTTCACCCTTTCCAAGAGTTAGTGAAGGGGTTAGCTTAACATCTTTAGAGTTGTTGTTATAAGTGTTAATTAGAGATGATTATGACATATGTAGGCGGAGTCGAGACCGATCATTGAATACAAGACATACTTGCTTTGCTTACGAGGTGAGTCTTCTCACTATACTTACCTGCGTGGTAATACTATGTGACCGGAGGGTCTTATACGAGTTATTGATCAGAGGGTCTTATTTAAGTTATTGGTCGGAGGTTCTTATGTGCTTATACTGAGTTATGTGATATCATGCATTTTGTCTTTGTGATTTATGTTGTATATTATTTATGTGCCTTATTGAGCTAGGACCAGAGGGTCCAAACCGAGTTGTGAGACCGGAGTGTCTTCACTGAGATACCGGACTGGAGGGTCCGACCCGAGTTGTGAGACTGGAGGGTCCTCACTGAGACACATGACCGGAGGGTCCTTATTGAGATTTAGCCATGAGAGGCTAATTATTTGTGCATGGTATTTTTGGGGAACTCACTAAGCTTCGTGCTTACAGTGTTGTGTGATATGTGTTTCAGGTACCTCTCAGGAGCATGTAGGGGTGAGTAATGGTGTGAGTGCTTGAGCTAGTCTCTGATAATTTTCGTGTTTGTGTTTCAGAGACACTATGGTGATTACCCGCAACAACCCCGGGAGCAGTGGTACCGGTGACGAGGAGATCCGCAGGATCATTCATGAGGAGGTGGCCGCAGCTATCAGAGAGGCCATACCAGAGATGTTCGGGTCTATTAAGACCATGTTGATTGAGAAATTTGATGAGCGATATGCTGCTGTCACGGAGGCTGCTGCTGCTGCAGCAGCCACCGCAGCCGTAGCTGCTGCGAGGCCACAGGGGGTGACTCGTTGTTGTTTCGGGAGTTCAGCAACACGAAGCCACCAGAGTTTCACGGGACCCAGGACCCGATTGCTGCCATGAGATGTATATCCGACATTGAGGGGTGTTTCTATACGTGTTCGTGCCCGAAGCATTTGAGAGTTCGGTTTGCAATGAACCAGCTTCGCTTGGGAGCGAAGGACCGGTGGAAGTTCGTGACGACTGATTTTACTCCTGCAAATCATGATGCAGTTACTTGGGAGAGGTTTACCAAGTTATTCAGAGATGAGTATGTTCCCCAGGTGGAGAGGGAACATTTGGCATAGGAGTTTCTGTCTCTCAAGCAGAAGACAGAATCAGTGACAAAGATTACGAGGATGTTCCATGAGAGGGCGCTGTTCTGCCCTGAGTACGTATCTACTGAGCAGGCACGTGTGCGCCGGTATTTGAGCATCTTGAGGAGAGATATACGGGAGTTCATGGCGAACTCGTCATATCGGTCATTGGCTGATTTGCAGACCAATGCCAGGAGGATAAAGATTGAGCTGGAGATTCAGACCAGAGAGGAGGGAGAGCAGCAGGGGAGAGATAGGAGACCAATGTAGTCGCAGTCAGCGACAAAGCGGGCTAAGCCCGCTGATTCGAGAGTAGGAGGCCAGAAGGGTCGCACTTGTGGAAAGTGTGGCAAGAGACATAAGGGATCTTGTCGAGCAGGGATTTGCTACAAATGTGGCAAGGAGGGGCACATGGCGAGGGACTGCCCCAAGGGATTTTCGGTTTGCTTTCATTGCAACCAGATTGGCCACCAGAAGACCGAGTGTCCTCAGCTCACTCAGGGATCAACCCAAGCCTCTGCTCCTACAGCTTTACATGTCACTAATGGTCGGCCAGAGAAGGTCGAGGCTCCGAGGGCTTGTGGGAGAGCATTCCAGCTGACTGCGGAGGAGGTCCGCGCAATGCCTGATGTTGTTGTCGGTACGTATCTCCTTATTCATGTTATTTTGATATTTGTTTATGCTTATACTGTGCTGCATATAGGTACTTTTCTTGTGAGTTTTGTGCCTGCCTTGGTGTTATTTGACTCGAGTGCGAGTCGATCTTTCGTGTCTTTATCCTTTAGTCATCACGTGAGTGTTAGACGCGAGGCGTTGAATCGACCACTGAGGGTTTCTATAGCCAATGAGCATGGGGTTTTTGCCACTGATGTATTCTGGGGATGTGTTTTAGAGATCTTCGGTGTTGAGTTCCCGATAGATCTGGTGCCGATAGCGATGGGTGATGTCTGTGTCATAATGGGCATGGATTGGTTGAGCCGGTTTGGAGCTGTGATTGACTGTGAGCGTCAGATTATGACCATACGAGACCCTAGTGGGGGAGTACTTACTGTATATGGCGAGGGAACCAGATCGGGATCAGCTTTCTGCTCTGTCGCCAGGGCAAGGCAGAGTTTACAGCAAGGATGCATGGGGTTTTTAGCGTACGTGATGGATACCCGAGTTGCCACTGAGAGGCCGAGTTCTATTTCCGATGTTCTGGTAGTGTGTGAGTTCACAGATGTTTTCCCCGAGGAATTGTCGGGTGTGCCTCCCGAGAGGCAGGTGGAGTTCCGAATCGATCTGATTCCGGGTGCGGCGCCTATTGCCAAGGCACCTTATCGCCTTGCGCCGCCTGAGATGCAGGAGTTGTCCTCGCAGCTCCAGGAGCTGTTGGGGAAGGGTTTTACTAGACCGAGTAGCTCACCATGGGGAGCGCCGATCCTTTTTGTCAAGAAAAAGGATGGTTCACACCGGGTGTGCATCGATTACCAGGAGCTGAACAACCTGACGGTCTTTAACCGTTATCAACTACTGAGGATCGACGATTTGTTTAATCAGTTGCAGGGGGCGTCTTGGTTTTCCAAGATTGATTTGAGATCCGGGTATCGTCAGATGAGAGTCTGTGAGGAGGACATTCAGAAGACAACTTTCCGAACTCGTTATGGGCACTACGAGTTTGTGGTGATGCTTTTCGGGTTCACCAATGCACCGACAACGTTCATGGACCTCATGAATCGGGTGTGCAGGCCCACGTTGGATTGGTCGGTGATCGTGTTCATCGACGACATTTTGGTATACTCGAGGTTTAGGGAACAACATGAGGAGCACCTGCGGGAGATTCTTGGAGTATTGAGGATGGAAAGTGTCACAACTAGCATTTTTAGCTAGGAAATTATGTCCTCATGTAAACATCAACTATTGTAAGACTTATACTCTAAGTGGATATCATACTCTATGCTCAATCAAAATCATCCATTTGAATAAAAACTCCTGGGGGAAGTTCAAAATCTAATACAATGCATCTCATATACTTAGCTATGGATCTGAAATCCTAAATATCCCGGTTCGAATCTAGTATGGACTAGGATCCTCTTATTGGGCCTAATGGGCCAGTAAACCTTCTATTTGATGATTTTGGGCCAATGAAACCCATTTGGGCTCTATTTGGACCCACATTCGTCAAACCATAGCAATTGGGCCATGTTGGGCCTAAAATAACTCACTTATTTTCATGGGCCTTTATGGGCCGTGAACCACCCTATTGAACTATGATGGGCCGTAAACCCATCTTCTCATGGTGATTGGGCTGTAAACCCCATCCCTTTACCACCTTTGGTCCGTGAACCCACAAGAAGGGCCCAATGGGCCGAGAACCATCATTATGGGCCTCACAATTTCGAACATAATCAAGAAAAAGGCCCAAACTCCTCTTCTCTTCTCTTCCCCTCTCATTCTCGGCCCAACTTCAAAAAAAAATAATAATAAAATATCAAGATGATAATTAGAGTATTGCCACCTAATTATTGTTTAGTGGATAACTAAGCAAATTATACACCATGTCTCTAGGAAATCTCATGTTTCCATGCAACAATCTTGTCATCTCTCTCTTCCCTCCCTCTTCTTCTTATTCTCGGCCCAAACAACCTACCACCACCTTCATTTTACTCTCAAACCCACTCAAACACTTCTCTCTAAGAACACTCAAAGAAATCTCCTCTATTCTTCCTAGAATTCGTGTGTACTTGTGTGTGTCTCAAGGAAAATCTCTTCAAGCATCATACTTAGGTAAGATCATGTAAACTCAAAGTGATTTATTTCATTTTATGATAGATCCATCCTCATGAGCACATGTTTTCATGATCATGCTCTTAAAACTTCTTAGAATTCGAAGATCTCCTCTCAAGAAGACTTCTAGGGTCGAGATCCTTCTCAACCTTCATCCAAGACCAAAAACAACAACCAAAGTGAGTTCATACCCCCTATTTTCGGTTTTTACTATGTTTTGGGGGAGAATACAAGTTGTTTTGTGTAGATCTATGTGTGTATGCATGATTTTGTGTGTTTTTCATGTTATATATGTGGTTATGTGTTATAAACTCCATGAACTTAAAGATCTACTAAAAGATGAAGCTATTTGTAGAACATAACACTCATTTCAACTTATCTTACAAGGAAATGGTTTTAAAATACATACAAGTTACTTAAAACCAAGAAAAATTGCATAAAAGGGCCAAAAGTGACAAAATGACCAAAAATGGGTATAATTATGTAACTCACGGTTAGTAGGGGTTCAAAAAGGATTATTTTTCCTAAACATGGTTAGTTACGGCATTTGAGACCCTACAATGACTAAAAATGTAAAAAATTTCATAATTGGGCTTTATTTGGGTTTTTCACGGCCTTGGGCCAAAATTGTAACTTTTTGGGCTTTTGTGGGCTTAATTGTCATTTTCAACAGAGTTGTGTCAAAAATGTAAATTTTTGCTAAGAAAAACTAAAAATATGAATTTGTTAGAACTTGGGCCAAAAAGATAAAATTATTTACAAATGGGCCAAGAATTCACATTTTCATAAAAATCAAGCCAAAAATGATATTTTGACAAAAGGGAGTTGAAAATGTTATTTTTACAAAAACTAGCCTTAAATGCAAGTTTCGTTCTTAAAAGGGGCCTAAAATGTTATTTTTACCAAAAATGTGCCTTAACTGTAAATTTTCGGCTTAATGGGCCAAGAATGTCATTTTTACAAAAAGTGAGCCTTTTATGTCATTTTGGTAAATAAATGAGCTAAAACAAGCAATATAATAACAAACGGGCTAATTACGTCATTCTCATGTTTATTGGGCCTTAGTGACCCATTTATATGCTTGATAGGTCTTGTATACTCTTTACATGTTTATTGGGCTTTGTTGACCCATTTACATGCTCGACGGACCTTGGATTCTCTTTACGTGCTTATTGGGCCTGTAAATAATATACATGTTAAATGGGCCTTAGTTGTCCTTTTACATATATATTGGGCCAGGGGCATATATATAATCTCATTCCTTTTGAGCCTAGAAATGATTTACATGCTTAGTGGGCCTTAGTTGTCCACTTACATGTTCATTGGGCCTGGAATGTACCTTATATGTTTCTCTTCGCGTAAATTTCGATTAAGGATCTAGTGAGACGTGTCAGTTGACATCTATTGAGTGTACGATCGTAGCCTATAGTTATAACCAGAGTCTCTTGGAGGGAGAGCGGAGGTTTGTGTATAGATCTATACGACTATACGGGGGTGACACCCCACACCTGAGTTGTTCGCTATAGTTAGACTAGGGGTCCGTTTGATAGTGGAGTGACTAGGTCCGGTCAGCCATTTTGAGTGACTCGGTCCGAGTCAGCCCGTTTGATAAAGCTCAAAAATGACTGACTCGGTCAGTAATAACTGACCAAGCTCCTTATTCGGTCCGCTTAAAAAATATGGCTGACTGAAAAAATAAAACCTTCGCTGCCCTTATCCTTCTCCTTTCCTTGTTCCTTGTTCTTGCCCAACCCCGACATCAGCGACATCATCTGCGTCGCTCTTCCCTCCGACTTCGCCGTCCCCTTCCAGCGCCACCTCCATGAGCTCCGGCCTCTTTCCAAATCATATAAGATTGGGAAAACTTCTTATTATCTTCATCAGGTGAGTGTTTTTTTTAACAAGATGTCTCGCCACTCTGTCCTGATCAGCACTACTAATATATTGTGTTTTTGTATTTTATAAACTCTAAGATAAATTCTATCTCTTAGGTATATCTGTATAATCGAGATGTTTTCAATTGAACTTCCATATATCTCAATCGAATGATATCACTGGTAAGCTTTCGAGTCTCTTCACCTGAAACCTATTTCTTTCTCCAATCATCCCCTGTGTGTTCTGATTTTCTCTCTTTTCCCTGAAAATGATTTCTTTCTCTATAAATCTGATTGGTTGCTGAACTTTGATTATGAATTTCTTAAATCCATTGTTTGATTATGAATTTCTTAAATCCTTATTTATCAAGTGCGGTCTTTAAAAATCTTTACTATCAAGTTGTTTTGCAATATTTTAATAGATTATAGCCATATATTACACTGATTATCTCTTTGTCAAATGTGTTTTAACTTTGATTGATTGGAGTTTTACAATACTTGTCCAGATATAATGGTGACTGATGAACTTACATAAGCTTCAATTAGGGACCATTAAGATATAATCCCATGGTATCCAGTGAGAGTTAAGGGTGTGTTTTACATCAATCAAACTATGATACTGATATTATTTGTAGTGAAATTGATGTTTGTTTTTTTAATAGCACTTGTAGGCTGCCTTCACTGCTGTATTCAACAAAAATATGATTTTTATTTATTTTTTGCAGAAAAAGATTTGTTTTTGGCAAAACAGCGTATTAAGACAAGATTCATCAAGATTCAAGCAGAGAAAATCTTGTTCTTCATAACAGTGTTCTAAAAATCTATTTTGTTTTCTTGATAATAGTGTTTGATCTTGTTGTAAGGGTAGAACTCTACATTGACACATTGTGTAATTGGTAAAACTATATCTATAAGCTGTCAACTTAAACGTGTAGATGCAAGAACTCAATTGTGTAATTTAATTTTTTGTTTGTTATGAGATTGCATTCAGTTTTATTTTTGATTCATGGAACTTGAAAGGTGTTTGCTCTTATGTAATGTTTATAAAAAATGTAATGTTATAAATTAAATGATAAATCAAAAAGGAATTATTATAAAAAATGTTGTTTGAGGGTAAGATAGTCATTTTGCACAGTCAGTCAGATGCAAAATCAAACAACAAGTTTCAGTCAGAAGTTAACTCAGTCAGAACTTCTAACCCAATCAGCTTCTAACCCAGTCGGTTCTAACCCGGTCAGCAACTATCAAACGACCCCTAGACCAGTTTAGGATGACAAAAACCTTATTCTATTCCGTCGTCGTCCAACAACGCCATGACAGGCGAAATTGTCATTATCTAGTATGGTTATAACGACTCACTTAGAGGAATTAACATTATAAAATTTACGGGAACCATTCTCTTTTCTCTTTGGATTACTCGGTAACATACTCGCGCTGGTACTCAACCTCGGGGGTTTATAATACCAACATTCTCTTTCACAGACAACATCGGGTTGTTTGGGGGCATTCTCTTTATATTCTCTTTACATTCTCTTCGTCATTCTCACCATTCTCTTTTTGCATTCTAGTAAACATTAACACACATGCATTAATACAAGATCGGACACAAACATACTAAACTGTTTTCAGAAAATATAGGATTTTCTGGTGGTTACAGAGTTATACTAATCTTTTTCTCAAACATGCTTATGAACTCACCAGCATTTTTATGTTGACCTTTTTAACTTAACTTGTATTCTCAGGAAACCGTTGAGCAGGTTGGGCAAAAAGAATTCATGGATATTTTGTCATATTTTGTTTCATCATACTTTAACTATTTTGGCATGTAATATTGAAATACAATACTGGATGTAAACTATGAATGTTGTTATATTACATGTGTGATGATGATGATGTTATGTTTCAATTATATACTCTGTGATGATACTACAAAAATGAAGTCACACCAAGCCCCCGGACGTTTCCACCGTCTGGTTTGGGGGTGTGACAGAAAGGCTTTATGCCAAATTCTCCAAGTGTGATTTCTGGTTACGATAGGTACAGTTCTTGGGACACCTGGTTAATCAGAATGGGAGGTGTCGAGATCCCCATCTGAGATCAGGAGTTTTCTGGGTTTGGCAGGTTACTATCGGAGGTTTATCAGAGATTTCTCCAAGATTGTCGTTTCTCTCACCAGGTTGACCAGGAAGGGTGTTACTTTTGTCTGGGGGCCCGAGCAGCAGGCCTCATTTGAGACTCTTCGCCAGAGATTGTGCGAAACTCCAGTGTTAGCCCTTCCGGAAGGAGTAGAGGACTTCATAGTCTACTGTGATGCATCCATTTCCGGGTTGGGTGTCGTGTTGATGCAGAGGGGGCACGTGATATCTTATGCATCGAGGTAGCTGAAGCCTCACAAGACGAGATATCCCACCCATGATTTGAAGCTGGGGGCGGTGGTATTCGCCCTCAAGATTTGGCGCCACTATCTCTATGGTGTCCGATGTACCATATACACGGACCATAAAAGCCTGAAGTACCTTATGGATTAGCCCAACCTGAATATGAGACAGAGGAGGTGGCTGGATGTAGTGAAAGACTATGACTGTGAGATTTTGTATCATCCTGGCAAGGCTAATGTGGTAGCTGATGCCCTGAGTCGTAGAGCAGCGAGTGCTCCGATCTGAGACGTGTGCATGAGCATGACGGTGATGACTCCAGTCTTAGATACCATCCGAGAGGCCCAAGCGGTGGCCATGAGACCATAGAACCGTAAGAGAGAGCGAGTGATCGGGCAGATTTCTGAATTTGAGACTGATAGTCGTAGACTTATGACCTTCCGTGGGCGGATATGGGTGCCATATTCGGGTGGAGCTCGACAAATTTTAATGGAGGAGGCCCATAAGTCGAGGTTTTCCATTCACCCTCGGGCCACTAAGATGTATTTGGACTTGAGAAGGGATTATTAGTGGCCCTATATGAAGAAAGATGTGGCATGGGTAGTCGAGAGATGCTTGACCTATCGCCAGGTCAAGGCAGAGCACCAACGTCCTCATGGCAAGTTGCAGCCTTTGGAGGTTTCTCTATGGAAGTGGGAGCAGATTTCCATGGATTTTATTACCAAGTTATCGAGGACTGTACGAGGTATTGATGTGATATGGGTGATTGTAGACCGGTTGACGAAGAGTGCTCACTTTCTGGCTATAAGTGAGAGCTCTTATGCGGAAAAATTGGCCGATATCTACGTTCGAGAGGTGGTGGCACGACATGGGGTGCCAACATCGATAGTGTCAGATCGGGATGTGCCTTTTACTTCCAGGTTCTGGAAGAAATTTTACGAGGAGTTGGGTACCTGGTTGCATTTCAGCACCGCTTACCACCCACAGAAAGACGGGCAAAGCGAGCGGACGATTCAGATGCTCGAGGACATGCTACGCGCATGTGTTATGGACTTCAGTGGAAGTTGGGACACTTACCTGCCCTTGGCTGAGTTTTCATACAACAACATCCATCACTCCAGTATCGGTATGCCTCCCTTTGAGCTTTTATACGGGAGGAGGTGTCAGACTCCCATCTGTTGGGGAAAGGTAGGGCAGAGAGTGATGGGGAGCACTGAGATAGTGCTGAAGATGTCAGAGCAGATCCAGCAGGTCAGACAGAGGTTACTGATGACCCAGAGTCGTCAGAAGAGTTACGCAGACCGGCGACGTTTAGAGCTAGAGTTCCAGGTCGGAGATTATTTCCTCCTGAAGGTATCCCCATGGAAAGGGGTGATCCGATTCAGGAAACGGGGCAAGTTGGGCCCTAGATACATCAGTCACTTCAGAGTGATCGCTCGAGTGGGTAAGGTAGCTTATCGGTTATAGCTGCCTGCAGAGTGGCGTCAGATTCATAACACCTTCCATGTGTCCCAACTAAGGAAGTGTGTAGCTGATGAGACGACAGTGAGCCCTAGATGGCATGCATGAACGTAAAGCTTGTAGCTTTACGTGATACTTCAGCCTTGGAAGGCTAGATCTAGAGTATGGGGCCTTAGTTCTGCTTAAAAACGTCTGAATGAGAAAATGGACTAAAGGGACTCGACGAGTGCATGAGCCAACTCGACGAGTCGGTTAGGGTTTTCCCCAATAGTCTGGACACGCGCAAACTCGACGAGTTGATGAGACAACGCGGCGAGTTGAGTTGAAGTTTTCCCGATTTTTTGAGAATAAGAAGAACTTGACGAGTCACATAGATGCACTTGACGATTTGGGTCAACAAGGACTGTTGACTCGAGTGTTGACTTCCGTTGACTTTTAGGGTTTGGTCAAGTTATGGATATGGAGGCCATGAAGGGGTAAAATGGTCTTTTCACCCTTTCTAAGAGTTAGTGAAGGGGTTAGCTTAACATCTTTAGAGTTGTTATTATAAGTGTTAATTAGAAGTGATTATGACATATGTAGGCGGAGTCGAGACCGATCGTTGAGTACGAGACATACTTGCTTTGCTTACGAGGTGAGTCTTCTCACTATACTTACCTGAGTGGTAATACTGTGTGACCGGAGGGTCTTATATGAGTTATTGACCGGAGGGTCTTATTTGAGTTATTGACCGGAGGGTCTTATTTGAGTTATTGACCGGAGGGTCTTATGTGCTTATACTGAGTTATGTGATATCATGCATTTTGTCTTTGTGATTTATGCTGTATATTATTTATGTGCCTTATTGAGCTAGGACCGGAGGGTCCAAACCGAGTTGTGAGACCGGAGGGTCTTTACTGAGATACCGTACTGGAGGGTCCGACCCGAGTTGTGAGACCGGAGGGTCCTCACCGAGACACATGACCGGAGGGTCCTTATTGAGATTTAGCCATGAGAGGCTAATTATTTGTGCATGGTATTTTGGGGAACTCACTAAGCTTCGTGCTTACAGTGTTGTGTGATATGTGTTTCAAGTACCTCTCAGGATCGCGGGAAGGCGCATGCTTGATTGTACACACCAGCTTGAGATTATGTTTTTGAGGATTCTGGGATATTATCAAACATTTTGTGGTCTTTTGCTTTGAATAATTTGTACATTTGCGTTTTTGAGAAATGTGATATTGGGTTTTATGTGGTTTTAAAAATTAAAAATTTGTTTGAAAATTTCGAACGTTACACCTGTGCTAATTGCTATGAGATTAGGAAGGCGGATGGGGTAGATTTGTATATAGTTTAATGGTATTGTAGGAGGCATTCTCTAGAAAAAAGTTATAAGTAAACCATTATTAGAATAATAAATCCACACCAAATTTTTATCAATTTTATTCTTATCGAGGTCCAGACATACCTTATGAGAGCTAGGACGGTACATTAATGTCGTTGGGAGGCTGATTTGGCACTCATGCAACGTTGTTCCTTGTTGCCTCTCAACGGCAAAAAAAAAAAAAAAACAATGGTCTGTCATCCTTTTTTTTGTTGATGTGAGTTCTTATATTTCTAAAAAAACAAAAAAATTATTGTTTACCTATAAAGTGGTGTGGAATTTATTTCCTAAAAAAATAATGTGATGTGAAGAATGATATGACATATTATATGATATAAATTTGGTTTATTATATGATATAAATTTGGTGTGATGAGATGACTCATACCCATTAACTTGTGGATGTAGGTCTGAATTATGAGTCAACATCAACAAAATTTGATGATCATTTCTTGATTCATCACTCTTATATACATGTTCATTGTAAGCAATATGTGTACTTTTCCATACAGAAATGCATAATTTCCATCTTCTTTTCTCATGTTTTGTACTCTACGTCCATAGTCCCCATAATAAGGAACAACTCACACATTTTATTGCTTAGAGCACCATACCATTTTGTATTAGACCACTTTTCTTCAGCAGATTATTACTAGCCAATTGATTTATGGTTAAAATAAAATATCAATATGTTTGCTACTAGGTTAATCTTATTATTGACAATATGATTAATAACAAACAATATAACAATATAGCTAGCAACACTTACATAATATTTGACATTAGCATCATCAATTTTCTACATAAAACAAACCTTTGTTCTTGGACCTTGTAAAGATAAACAAAAGACAAATCTTAACTTGGAAGCCACCAAGTTAACCAACATATAAAAATTGATATGAGAAGTCAATTTCACATCGTACTATAATCTAATGTGATACTCTACATGACATTACTAATTCATTCACACGACCCGTTTGTGCAAAAAGAGACTAAAAAAACTAGTTAAATGAACTCCATTTTGAACAAAATAAGTATATATCTAAAGTGCTTGAGATAAATTGTTAAAATCCTAACTCGTATATAATAGTAGAACACCCTCTACAAATTCTAATTGTAGTTTGTTTGCAATATGTGGTTAGAAAATTCTGATTGATGGCTATGATAATCGACGTTCAGATAAATGAAAATAAATGTAGTCTGAAATATACGGATCATATTTAATGATTAAAATGTTAACTTTTAGAAATATCTATGTTACATTTCAACTGATTAACTTTTAGAAATACTTATGTTACATCTTCGTAACCATATGACATTCTGAAACAAAATTGATTTAGTTTGAAATCTAATTTTTCAAAGATATAGTATTTGTTTCGGTGTATATAAAAAAGTTATTTACTCTACTTATCCATAATCACATATGGTCATTTTTATAAATATCCCTAAAAAATATCTACCATCAATAATCATTTTATTTCATCGTATTTAAACATCCTTTGTAAAACAACTTAAATTAAGACAGTTTTCTCCGTTTAATAAAACAAATTATTTACTTTTTTCTAAGTTGTAAAACAATTAAACAATTTTCTTCCTCACTACTTAATCCGAATCCATATATTTGCAACCGTACAACTTATTAATAAACTTTAATTGTGATATGCTCATGTATTTTTTTTAATTTAAATTTATAACTAATCGCAAATATATTCAAAAAACATAATATAGTTCAATACATATTGATGGAAGACAAACAGGCAACAAGCTGCGCCGCTAGCCCTTTCTGGATCGCAAAACTAATCCTTTTGAAAACAACATCTGTGGATCTAAGAGATATGACATTAGAGTCCATGATCCGTTGGACTTTGTTGAGGAGCTCCACCGCCTCTGGTGCAAGAATATTTTAAAGGGTGTTTGAGATTGTTTTTAAATAGCTTATTATACTAAGAATATTTTAAAGGGTGTTTGAGATTGTTTATTTGAAATGCTTATTGACTCATTGCGCTTTGATGCTGATAATAAAAAGTTTTAATAGTTTGGATATGAATATTTCATAAGTATTTACTGACTTAAATAATGAGTTTACTTTCTTACTTATTGACTTATTTAAAGAGTTTTTTTATAAGTTATCTTCTAATTCTATATATAATCACAATTTGCCAAATACTAAAAAAATTAACTTATCACTTTATTATGTTTTGCTACTGAATAAACTAAATCAAACGTTTTTCTAAGCTTTGTTTTGACACTTGATAAAATAATAAACATTTTTACTAAAAAAAATATAAGTTGTTTAAATAATCAGTCCCAAACACCATTTTAAGTATCAATTAAAAACTTCTATTAAGTCATATACCAAACCAAAAGTTGCATTTATCAAAATAATTATGTTATTTTCGAAATGGATATCGTATATTTTGGTCGCATTGTCTTTTACTAAATGTCAGATTTTTTAGTAAGTTATGTCAATCAGATAATACATAACATATCTTGAAGGTAAAATATTATTTCTTTTATTATTTTAAGGATTTTTATAATGCATTCGCTTTAAATGATATCAATAATTCAATATAAAAATTTGATGGGCCAACCAATTCATATGGATAAGTGGGCTAGGTGAAAAAATTCGAATATAAGTTTTAGAAATTTAGGGCAAGAGAGAATATTTATTTTGGAAGTTGGAGGGGCAAAACGGTAAATTTGCGTAGCCGGCTGGGGACGGGTGAAAGGCTGGCGGGAGTGGGTGGAGCCACACTTGCTGTCTGTCGAATCTTATCGACTACATTTCCCTCTTTTTACAGTCTCTTCTTAGATCGAAATCAGAGCATAAAACCTCAACTTTTCTTCCAACTGATTCACACACACTCACAGAGAGATATGAGAGAGATCATAAGTATACACATAGGTCAAGCTGGGATTCAGGTTGGAAATTCATGTTGGGAGCTTTATTGCCTCGAACATGGCATTCAGCCCGATGGTTTGATGCCTAGGTTTGTTCTTCCTTTTTCGTTCTTCGATTCCCTTTCATTAATTTTCAGTAAATGTATTTGGTTGAATACATCTACTTTCAGTGTTCGTTGAATTCTGCTGTTTTTGTAGCTTCATTTAACACATCTACTGCTTTACTTGATGTTTCTATCGAATCTCTTTCCTGTTTACCTTTTCTTCTTTCCTACTTTGCTAATGTTCATGATTCGTACTCTGTTTTAGTTCTATGATTTCAATTTCTGATTCTCGATGGATCTGAATTTATGGTAAACTGTTCGTTAGGTCATACATTTAGGGATCTTACTTCTTATGTCATTAGAAATAGAAAATTCTCCGATTAAATGCGTTTGAAGTGATCCAAACTTGGATCTCAAGTTCATAAGCTAAAATTCGATGGATCTATCTCTTGATTTACTCAGATTCCGAATAGATCTTTACAATGCACAATGCAGCTAATAAATCAAACTCGTTCTTTCTTTTTTCAGCGACACCACACCTGGAGTTGCAGATGATGCATTCAACACGTTCTTTAGTGAAACTGGAGCAGGAAAGCATGTTCCAAGAGCAATATTCGTTGATCTTGAGCCAACTGTGATTGATGAAGTTAGAACAGGAACTTATCGCCAACTCTTCCACCCTGAACAACTTATTTCTGGAAAAGAAGATGCTGCTAATAACTTTGCAAGAGGCCATTACACAGGTACTTACGATTCATCCAAATTCTATCTTATATTTATCCAATCATATACAAATACAATGATAAAAACACAACTCTTTTTTCAGTGGGAAAGGAGATTGTTGATCTATGCCTTGATCGAGTAAGAAAGTTAGCAGACAACTGCACTGGTTTACAAGGATTTTTAGCATTCAATGCTGTTGGTGGTGGAACTGGTTCTGGACTCGGGTCTTTATTGTTGGAACGTTTGTCTGTTGACTATGGAAAAAAGTCAAAGCTTGGGTTCACAATTTATCCTTCTCCTCAGGTACCTTATTATCAAAGCATCTTCAACGTGATGTTTTTTTTTTTTTTGAGTTAGTTAAACATAATATTTATGACAACAAGTTGTTGTTATCATCAACTTTCAGGTCTCAACAGCAGTAGTAGAACCCTACAACAGTGTCCTTTCAACACACGCACTACTCGAACACACAGATGTCGCAGTTCTATTAGACAACGAAGCAATCTACGACATATGCAGGAGATCACTAGACATCGAGAGGCCAACATACACGAATTTAAACCGATTAATTTCTCAAATCATATCATCTTTAACAACTTCTCTTCGATTTGATGGAGCAATTAATGTTGATATTACTGAGTTTCAAACAAACCTTGTCCCATACCCTCGGATTCATTTCATGCTTTCCAGTTATGCCCCTGTGATTTCGGTTGAGAAAGCGTATCATGAGCAGCTTTCGGTGCCTGAGATTACAAATGCGGTGTTTGAGCCTGCGAGTATGATGGCCAAGTGTGATCCGAGACATGGGAAGTATATGGCGTGTTGTTTGATGTATCGGGGAGATGTTGTTCCTAAAGATGTTAATGCTGCTGTGGCAACAATCAAAACAAAACGCACTGTGCAATTTGTTGATTGGTAAGAAATTAATTTTATTATTATCATTATTAGGGAAATATACAGAAAAGTCTCAAACTTTTGGGAAAAGTTTCAAAAAAGTCCTAATTTTTTTTTTTGAACAGAAAAGTCCCATTACTTTGAGAAAATCATATAATTTGTCATTTGCTGTTCAAATATAAAACAAGACTTTTTCGTTAATTTGGGCAAAATGTTAAATAATCGGGACTTTTCTGTTAAAAAAAAAACTTTTAGGATTTTATTGAAACTTTTTTCAAAAGTTTGGGATTTTTCTGTAGATTTCCCTTATTATTATATGATGATGATATATCTAGATTGGTTTATTGATTTATGAAATTAAAACTAACTTTTGTTTTTGTTTGGGGTTGATATCGTAAAAGAACTTGTATTTTGGGTTTTTTTACGGATTAAACCTCAACTTTGTTTTTTCTTTCTTAAAAAAGACCTTGCATTTTTTCATTTTTTATATTTTGCACATTTAGCAGGTTTTTGGTAATCTTCCGGTTTTAAACAATTTTTTTTCTGGAAAAACCCTCACTTTTTTTTTCTGAAAAAGAAACCTTCATTTTTTATTTTATTTTTCGAAAAAACCTCACATTTGACTAATTTTTTGGATAAAAAAAGAAAGGGTTTTTTTCGGAAAAAAAAAAAGTTGAAGAGTTTTTTTCCGAAAATTTTGTCTAAAACCGGAAGATTACCAGTAAACCTAGTGAGAGAACCAAATTGGAAAAAATGGAAAAATGGAAGGACTTTTTTAAGAAAAAATAAAGTCGATGTTTAAAAATTTTAAAACTTAAGTTTTTTTTTTTTTTAAGTTTCCAAAAGTAACTTTTTTAATTACAATTTCATGGTATTTAATTATTTAAATTTGTAAAAAAACAATTTTTAGATGCTATATAATTCTTTAAATGAAATATGCAATTTACAACGATATACCTTTATATATCACAAAAGTTCATTTTTCTTCATATATCAATCTAAATTTTTATCTAGTTTCTACTTATACATAACAAAACAACAATCCATTCCATTAATTTTGCTTTAAATGATTTGAAATTTAATATTGTTAATATTTGTTTGACTTTGACAGGTGTCCAACTGGTTTCAAATGTGGTATTAATTACCAGCCGCCATCAGTTGTGCCAGGTGGTGATCTAGCAAAGGTCCAACGAGCGGTTTGCATGATCAGCAACAACACAGCAGTTGCTGAGGTGTTTTCACGCATTGACCATAAGTTTGACTTGATGTATGCAAAGAGAGCATTTGTTCATTGGTATGTTGGTGAAGGGATGGAAGAAGGAGAGTTTTCAGAAGCACGTGAAGATCTTGCAGCTCTTGAGAAAGATTATGAAGAAGTTGGTGCTGAAGGAGTCGATGATGAAGGAGAGGATGAAGAGTATTAACTATTCAAAATGGTAAATGGCGACACTCTTGTTTTGTGGAATAATGGATTGTTGCATTTTTTTAATGTTAGGGTTAATACTCTTTTGTGATGAACCATGTTATGTATGTGTGCTTATATTATATTCTTTCTAATTTGGGAAATATACCAAGTGATTTGCAATGAATTAGGAAAGAAAGAAAGTGTTTATGTTGAGTTTTTCTTTTTGGTAGAAATGCCACATTACCACTTCCTTAACTCAAATAAAGCAAGTAATTAAGTACTCCCCTCTCCACACCAACATTGATGATCTATTACAAATTAAAATCGTAAATAATTATTTACTTATATAATGATATTACTAACGATACCAATGCGACTATATTTAAGAACTGTTTACAAAAATGACCATATATTTACAAAAATGACCATATATTTCAAGAATATATTTTGGGGTAGCCATTATTTTTTGACACTTGACAAAATGACCACGAGGCCCACGAAAAAGAACTTGCAAACCGTGAAGGCAAGACAAAAGTCTTGCTTGCATGTCTCTACTTTTCAAAAGTTTATTTTTGTTAGTTTCCGATCTTTTGCTGCGAAAAATAAGCGAAGGTCGTCATATTGTTTGCGTCCGTGGATAATGGATTGAAAAAAACACTATGCAAATAGGTAATCAATATACCTTCATTTTTTGTTACAATAGTCGTAATTGCTACTTGATCACTCTGCAAAGTGGTTTTAGCGTTTTAAGTTATTTGTTTAGTTACTTGGATTTGATAAGCATATAATACCATTTCCTTTAATGAAATTGCAGTAGTGTAAAGAGGATTGACACCAATGTGAACGATGAAGCTATCATGAATGGTCCATGCAGGTCCGCAAGACCTTCACGACCGTCCACTAACCATGTGCTGAAACTTTAGACATTGACATTCTCGTAACTGTCTGTGCGCAAATGTGTAACTATATTTTTGCTTGTGATTAAATAACATTGTCTAAAATATCATTTGATATAAGGCTATTACCCAACCCAAATTGACCATCAAGTCGAAGGTGCACTCCATGACTGAAATAAGGGAGAGGTTGTCTCCTCCTCCAGCTTAAATGACATTTTATAATCTCTGAAGTCCTCTGATTCTGAGAAATCCTTCAAGACCTGTAGTCAAACTCAACATACCCCGCACTCCCATTGGTCCACGTGGTACATGAGAGATCTTCCGTGGCTTTGATTGGTAAGGACGCAATCTCCGTTAGTGGGACATAATCGCTTCTTTTGCTGACGTCTGTGTTCTACATATCGAGTAATTCTTTCAACATGCTCCACTCACGTGCCAGTGAAGCGTAGGCCCACAAGAGTGTGCTGCCTCGATGATCAGTCAAATCGACACATGACAAAGCTTAGCCTGCGTTGTCTGTTCTGGTCCGTCGCGACGTATCTGAGGGATACATCATTAAGCCCCCTAGTCTAGTAATCATGGAGTTGATGTAGTCTAGCCATGATGTTCTAGACTCTAGCGGCATGTGTCTGCCTTGGGTTCATTTGATGCTTGCTAGGTTATTTTCACGTGACAAAGCTTACCGCTTATATCCTTCCCTTATATACTGATGCTTGCTAGGTTATTTTCACGTCTTTCATTCGCTTCTTCCATCTTGTCTTCTTGTTCTTTATTCACAACTACGCTCCCAATCACCATCGTTTCTTCTTACGTCATCATTCCAACCCCAGAATATGTCGATTCCCTAAGAGAGAGGTATGAATTCTAGCCTGAATATGGAGTTATCATTCCGCTTGAAGGGGCGTTGTTCTCTAATCCTCCGTCGGGCAAGGTGGGTGTGTACGTCAAGATTTTAGATGCTGGTTATCATCTTCCGACGACCAATTTCATGACTGACCTTCTTCAGAAAGATGGCATCAACATCTACGAGTTGATCCCCAATGTTGTTACCAAGGTTGTGGCCTTTGAGATCCTTTATCGATCTCAAGGGTTGGAATCAAATTTCTGGGTTTTCAATAATTACTTTTGTTTTTCGACTACCAACGATAAGTACACCTTTTACTCTCGTAAGAACAACTATGTTCTTGTTCCGGAGGGGAGACCTAGCCTTAAAAACTGGCAAAATCATTAGTTTTGGGTTGATGGATCTCATGTTGGAGGGCCTTACTTTTGTACATAATCCACTTCTGATGGTGCTCCTAAGTTATCACCTCGTAATCAAGAAGTTGTTCGTCTGCTTAACGGCTTCCAAGTTGTTCCTGACGATTTCCCTGAATATGTCTTAGTCGGAGTAGGAATGAGCACCGAGTGGCGTTGTCAAGAAATAATGTTTGAGTTATATGTTGTCAATGGTGGTTAGTTTTCCTTCCTTCCTGTGTAACTTATGTTCTTTGTCTTATTATTTCCTCCTCCCCCTTTTCATATAAATACAACAACTATAGAGGGGTCAAAACCCTTATTGTTTGCTATGGGACTTGCAGGGGTTGAGCATGTTATGAGCTTTGTGGAAGTTTTAGGAAAGAATTTTGAAGGAGATCTTCAGTTCAGGGAGATTGATCTGGTTGAATCTCTCCCTCTGCCTAGTTGTCGGTTGTCTAGGGCTATCTCTGCCGCGGGGCTACCGGGCCATATTGTGAATCCTCTCAACGATCCCTCCTGTATTCTTTTTAACACTCCCGTGACTGGCTTGTGTAAACATGACAAGTCAAATAATATAATTGATAGCTTGATATATAAGAAGGTATTAGATATCCATGTTATGCTAGATTAATTGTCATGATCATTGATAAGAAGTCGCTAGATCAATTCCTTTATAATTTGAATATTTAATTGATTATTTAGTTAGCTAATTGCATGATCATTGTGTTAATAGCTTTATAATTATTTCTATTAGTTCATTGAATCAAGATAACTGGTCGTTATAATACTCGGTAATGAACTTGTTAAATCCATGGCACTCTAATAAATCAGCCATAGGAAAATAGGGGGATTCGGAATCTAAGTGGAAGCACTTTAAAATCAGTGTTTTCAATCACGTTCTTTGCTTTTGTTTGCGTTTATTTAGTAGTTAATCTCGTTTAATCTAATTTAAACACCCCCCCCTTTACTTTTCTGTTTTTAGTTTAATTAATTGATTTATCGTCTAAATTAAATCATGCTCGTTCCCCAATAGTTCGACACCCTTACTTATAAAAACTATACTATACTCGATCAGGTTCACTTCATGTAATGTGTATTAGTTTAGCTGCGATAAATAAGGATTTTGCAAATTTAAAACTAGTGCATTAAAAATACACATCACATACCTTATAATATATGATTTTTTATGCAAAATAAATTATTTTTCTTGTTGAAAATTGTTCATCCCATCAATCACATTTCAGCTCTAATGATGTATTCAGACCTTGGAAGATGCATAAAGAGTTAAAGAAGGATGTAAAGGCCAAAGAAGAAGAACTTAAAAAAAAACACTTTCAGTATTTGAGCATGAAGGTATGTAGTTTACAAAAAGAAGATGAAATCGAAAAAAAAACAGACAAACTAGAAATCAAGAAAAACGAACTGGGTTTTAAAAATATATTATTTGGCAAGAGGGCGGGTTATCACAAAAATATATGAATGGGAAACAAGAATGGGTCAAAATGTGTATTTTATGCTCTACCATCCACAATATTTATGTGAGGTGGTTATCACAAAGGTTTTCTTTCGGTTTAATGAATTACCTAGATTTTAAGTTTAGCAAATGCAAAAAAAAAATAACACACCATATTTTCAAAAACCGCTTGGAATTCTCTATAAAAAAGATGGTCGGAGGAGACAACGATCTACCTTAATTAATGAGTTATTTAGTCTTAACTATGTTTTTAATGTTTATTACTTTGAGATTTTCGCAGGTGAATATCTGAGGAAACCTAGATTTTCATAGGAGATTGATTCCCTATGAAAATCTAGGGTTTGTCAGACCATGGCCTGTGAAAACCTAGGTTTTCTTAGGTAATGAACTACAAAAAATTATGTTTTCCCATGCCACGACTTGCGAAAATCTTAGGTTTTCTCATACTATGACATGCAAAAATCCTGTTATTCTAAGAAAACGTTTATCATATGCGTATGTTTTTTACGGGAAAGGTGCGCAATCGGTGCACGGTGGACGATTATGTCATCTGCTTTTCTCATCTCATGGGGGACATGGATTAGACCAATTGTGCTTCTAGAAATAATAGCTGGCATGATCAAGGAAAAGCATAGTGGGACGTTGATCGGACGAGTTACTTATTACACACTTACACATATTTTATGATTATATATTTACTATATTTTGTATTTTTGTTTGTTGAGCATATACTATTTCATATAAATGTCAAAATAAGAAAGGCGGGTTGTAGCTCGACACCATGAGACAGTCTTCTTTCAAGAGATAGTTTTGGATGGCTTGAAATTCAAGGGAACTTGGAAATTTGAAGCTGAAGTTGCAAAATTTCTAAATGCCATTGACTATTGGACGAATGTAGGATTACCGACATGACATGTAGTTATACATTTTGTCTGGTTACTGAGATGCCTCAACAATCGGGATCATTATGAGATTACAAGGAATTATTTTGTATGTGGTTGGAGCGCTTGGTGTCGGGTTATAATTTGATTATACCAACTACAACATATGCAACTTCTTTGGCATTTCAATATGATATGGATACTATTTATTTGGAATCTTATAAACAAAGGATTTACCATGATAGATAGTTTATTAGGGATCTTATGTATATTTCATTTCTTGGGTATCTTTCGTATATTGGTATAAAATGGCTAATATTTATCGCAAACACATTTCCTTTGGTTTCAAGAAAATGTAGAGCTTCTACCCAATTCTTTTTACATTTTGTGCACACCAAGTGTTTGTTGGAGTGTCACTTGTTAGGGTCTATGCATGATTTAGAGTTGCAACTCGAGGCTTAATGCAATTTTTTTTATGGATTTATCTTCTACATCTTCGAATGGAGCTTGGATGTGCCCATTTTGGGGTTTAATTATTTCCCGAATTGTCAAGTGGGAGCTAAGGGATTTCTTGTTTGATATATCATCTCAATAGGTTACACCTTTCTACCGACGAACGTAGAAGTGTGTTGTGGGAGGCTATTGCTACACACCATGGATTGTTTATGGATTTCGAAGAAACATTAAAGGCGTTTGGTTAATGGATGTGTATGAGGTGTATAAGTATACACGAAGTGAGTCATGCTTGTCGTCATCCTGATGGTCTTGTACGTTTTACTATTCAGAATAATGACATGAGTGGACATACTATTGGCGTTCTAAAACTATCCACTAAGGAGTCTGATACCGATGTAAATGAGAGGTTGGTATTGGAAGTTCAGCTCCTTGTTAGTGGTTTTAAAAGCACCTATCACTACTATTAAAGGTATCCCTCATAGTTGTTGTATGGATTTCTCTTAGATGTTGAAAGTAATTCTATACAAGGTGATTACTCATCCCGGGTCTGTTGAAGCATGGGTTAGGTTGTTATTTCTTCCTCGGTGCACTTTGTAGGTGTCCATGCCCCAGAATACACAAGAAAGTATGTTTATGAATATGAGGTCCTTATAACATCATTATATCCTGAACTTATTGGCTACATGGGGGAATGAGGATGGTATCGGTACGTTAATTAAAATTTGTTCAATCTAGATTAGGGTAATTGTACCAAGAAGGAGATCAAATTCAGAAGGAGAGAACAATAGAAAACATCAACATCAGGAAATGCCTCCTTAAGGTTGCACATGGGCATTTTACAATAGTAGTGAAAGCATTGTTTTCCGAGGGTGTTGCTCCATTTGGTGGTGATACCATGAAGGAATTGGAGGATAAACATCCATACATTCCACCCCCATCCATGTTGAGTAAAAAATTTTCTGAACGTTGCCTTGTAACAAAGATTGACAATGTTCTTGGTTTTAAATCATTTCCTAAAGGAACTTCTTGTGGGAGAGGAGACTTGAGAGCACAATACATATTAGATGCCTTATATTGAGAGGGATATGTCGTACCCATAGATCTCTTACATGCAATCATTGTAATAGTTCATTTGTGGCTAGAGGAAGACGCTCGTCGAATTTGACATAATTTGTTGCGTCTGCTCCTCTTATGTCGCTCCTAAAAGCCAAAACAGAATCAAACCTATTGTATTGGGCACTATATGGAGGCGTTTGGTTTCCAAGGTTGCTAATAAATGACAAAGGACCTATCAAAGGGATTATATCCCATCGGTATTAAGTATATTGGGAAGATGTCTCTCCCTTAGTGGTCGAGGGTTCAAGTCCTGTGGTGGACAAAAGATTTAGATTTGGGAGTATGATTATTGACTGTGTAAGTTAGGCATTATAAAAATGGAAAATTTCCTTAATGATTTTATGTTTGGGGTCAGCGTGTTGGGTGGTGCTAAGGTTGTTTTACATAGTGTCAATAGGGTGCCGAGGGAATATCATGCTAAAGGTCTCCTGCAATACTTATAGTGGTTTTCTCGATTACCTTTAATCTAGTAGATAGATCAACATTACTTCATGGTGTCATGTTAAGGTCCCTTTCTATTTCTTTGTGGATAGATTTGGTATATGGACAGGGAGAGAGGTTGTATTTAAGGGGCATGCATATATGGTCTACCATTACGGTTCATAAATGCGACCCTATGGAACCACTTCTTTTTTGTCTTGTATTGCACCAACTTATTCATAAGATAGAGACGATTGCATGCTTCTTCTTCTTCATGCTTGGTCTTGTGATGATGAAACTTTCATCAGAGGTTCAAAGTAAGTGAATAGAGTATTGGACATCATTTGGGTGACCATTCCGTGATTGAGGCTTGAATTAAATATCAAGAAAACTAAGCTATTTTAGACTTCATGTGATGGTAAGAAGCTTCATGAGGGTTTATTCCTTGTAGACATTAGGAGGTCATTATTGGGTGAAGGTTCTTTGAGGGCGTTTTTAAGTGAGAAAAGGGTTTTTTTATCGGGTTATCTATGAAGAGATCTACCAGTGTTGTTACTTTGATGTGCCTTTGTCACAACTAGGAATTTTAATGCTTTGTAACTACAACAATTATATCAATTATGAGTCAACAATGCGAAAGCAAGTATGATGCTTATTCAATAACAACAAAACTTTCATCAAACACTTCATTCAAGCACTACAAATAGTCAACAAAGGGTTGGAAGCCCTAGAAATCCCGGTTTAAGTCCATTTTGGACTAGGATTTCCTTATTGGGCCTAATGGACCAATAAGCTTCCAATTTAACTATCTTGAACATAGAACTCTCAAATGGGCCCTAATTGGACCCATATACATGAAACTTAATATTTTGGGCCTTATAAGCCTAAAATAAACTAGGTTAACTTTTATGGGCCTTATTGGGACACAACCAATTTAAAATAGTCCTAATGGGTCATAAAAATCATTCTTTGAATTAAATGGGCCGAAAATTTCTTCATTAAATCATAATATGGGCTTAAATACAAGAAGTCCAATATTCTTTCTTTCCCCTCTCCTCTTCTCGGCCCAACAACCCAAAATGGAAGAGGGTTGACTTCCATTTACCACCTCCCTATTATTTGTTGGGTCACCATGCAAAAATCCCATGTTTTCATGCAACCATCTCATCAAGGTCTCTCTCTTCTCCTCTCTCTTTTTCTCTCGGCCGAAACAACACAAACACACACACATTTCACTCAAACTCTCTCAAAGAAACTCTCTTCATCCTTCATCAGATTTTCGAGATTTAGGAGGCTTTTCAAGGAGATTATTCCACAAATTCATCATCTAAGGTAAGTTCATGCTTGGATCTATGATCTAGATTCTTTGTTTTATCAAAAATCTCTTCCTAATCTATTCAAAATCATGATCATCCTCTTAGAAACATCTAAGTTCGAGATTCCCCAAGAAGACTTGCTAGGATCGAATCTTTTTCATTTCTCTCTTCAAAAACCGAACCCACAACTCAAGGTGAGCTTCATACCCCTCTCTTTTCGGTTTTTATATGTTTTATGGGGGAGAATACAAGAAAAATGTGTAGATCTATGTGTATGTGTATGCTATGTGTGATTTTATGCATGTATGTATGATTTTATGTGTTTTTGTGATGAACATGTAACCAAAAAGGGATGATAACTCGAGATCTATGGCATGGGAAAGGAAACAAACATGATCTAAGTTATTTTACACTAAACAAGTCAAGAATAATAACTTATAAGATTATGATAAACATATTTCTACATAAAACCCATTTTTGGGCTTAAATTGTCAAATATACAAAATTTGGGTTAAAGGTTGCCAATTCACTGTTTCTTAAGGGTCAAAAGAGTCAAAACAGTTACAATAATTGTTTTTCTGAATATTAAAACTTTCAAAGGACTTGAAATGTAAATTTTTTAGCTTAATGGGCTAATTTTGGGCTTTTCGGCCCAATAAGCCCAAAAATTGCGAAAAATGACATTTAAAGGGGATGAAATGATACTTTCTTCAAAACAGGGGATAAAAAGTGTAACAAAACTATTTCAAGGGTTAATAATGCTTTTCATTTCCAAAAAGGATCAAAAATGTAAAGTTTTTGGATTTTGGGCCAAAACTGTAAAAATTGCGAAAAATTGGGTTCCAACAGGAAAATACTATTCTAAAAGGGCTGAAACTGTTAACAAAATAAGTTTTGAGTTAAAACTATCATTTCAACAAATTTATGATGCAAAAATGCCAAGAAAATGTTTTAAGGACTAAAAATGTCTTTTCTTTTATATAAAGGACTAAAACTGTTATTTTTATAAAAAGAAAGGTGTTGAAAAGGTCAAACCACTATTTTTAAGCAAATATTTTCATTGAGTCAAAATACAAAACCACGACTTATGAAAAATCGAAAGATGAATACACGTTTAACTCCAAATATCGTTATAAACGAATCGATCGGTCTCGAATCGATATAAAAACAATGATCATTCAATCGAACCCTTCAATAGATACGCGATACCTAAGACGAGTAAATATTCAAACTTTGGGCTTGAAAGTTTCAAATCATGCTTGTTGGACCTTGCAAGTCCAATAACATGATCTTTGGGCCCAAAGGGATAACGCTTATATGTTATTGGGCCTCCTATGGCTCAATTCCATATAAAAGGACTTTCAATGGCTTTTATGTGCTATTGGGCCCTAGTGGTCCATTAGTATTGCTAGTAAGGTCAGAGTAATCAAATGCGAGTTGGGCCAACGTGTCTTTCGCATCCCCGACAGCCTAAGGTACTTACGATAGTAGCAGGACTTCGTACTCCTCTTCTCTTCGTTCGCTAAGGCTCATGAGTAATCAAAGTAGACGGAATTAGGACGTTATTCAACAGTAATCAAGGTGGTTTGGATTAAGTGAGTAACAACGGACGACACCTCTATGGGACGTTCGTAGTTGACTGTTATAACTTGTCTTCACCGGACATCGTTACGACGACTCACTTGGTTTATCCGACACCATCCGAGTATTCAAGGATGAGTAATCAAAAGCCATTCGTTGTGGCGGTATAACAATTTGTAATCACGTATATTTTTCGACATCGGAAAACATCGGGTTTTCCGGGGAAATCAATACTACTCGCTCGGGATTTCTATAACTATAAGACAAAACATCCTTTTTATATATATATGTTTTGAAATCATTCATGCATCAACTTATGGATCTTCACACTTTGTTAAACTATTGTCTTTTCAGAAAATATCGGATTTTCTGGGTTTTACAAACTATACAAATCATTTTATTCACAACCTTGCTTATGAACTCACCAACATTTCATATGTTGACGTTTTTCCAAAATAACTTGTATTCTCAGGTAACAGATAAGCGGAAGGGTAATACCAAGTATGTTAGAATGTTTTGTTTTGAAAACTCTGAAACAATTTGTGTTATGAATGTGTAATATTTGAAACAATGTACGGGATGTAAACAATATCAGTTGTAATGTATTGATGCATGGTGATGTTTATGTTATGATTCATGTATATTCATTGTGATGATATTCAATTTAAGTCACGCGAGCCCCCGGACGTTTCCGCCGTCTGGTTTCGGGGGTGTGACAGCCTTATTCCATAGTTATGCGACCCTATAGTGAGCTCATTTTGCTTCGATGTTATATTGATATTGCCAAACTATTCAATGGTCTGAGGACACGCTAATCCATACACATAGAAGATACATCATTTTTCTTTGATAAAGGATTACATGGGTCGATTGAGGACATGGTGGTTTGTAGAGGTCCTTTTTTTGGAGACATCCAGTGGCAACTTAATTATGTATCCAACAGGTATGGTGATATGTGGTTGTACTCAGTGATATATGTTTCCTCTTATGCTTTTGCAGCCTCAAGTGTCCCAATCTTCAATTTTACAAGACCCAATCTAACGGGATAGTGGAATATATGGTGTGGATTTTATTATGTTTGTGCTTTGACGTGTTTTCGTGATCCAATTATGCTCTTCGACTTTAGCGGTTTCACTAATAAGGATACTGCCCCCCTGAAACCCGACATGCATTATCGAATTACCGTTTTAGTAAAATTGTTCAAGACATTGAAGTACACTTCGACATGACTGTTATACAGAAAACGGTTTTCGAGTTTTTACGAGTACCACATACTCAGGATTTTCTTATGGAAATCCCTATAGATTGTCTTGGCCAATATATGTCACTAGTAGAGTATTGTACTATCCTTATGTAGCACCTCATGATTCCACTATTTCTAGTTGATGAGATATGCCCAGCTTGCTGCACGACATGATTGAACTCTTTTGGGGAGCACGTAGTACATTGTAAAGATTATGGGATTCAAGTACCGACACAATATGGTCAATGGTGTTCTTTTTTACGTACTTATGCATGGTAGGGTTTCTGCCATGAAAGAGGTACCAGTGAACTTCTTGATTTTCCTTTTAGAAGGAAGGTCAACACTTAGACTAGCTGACATTTTGGTTTTTGGATAGGTAGGAGGGAACATGCATATGTGGATCTAACAAGGTTTCCCCTCTTACGGACTTGAGGAGTTGGGTGTTTCATTGTAGGACAGACTACTTTTAAAGTTGTTTCATGCAAAGTGATAAATCATAGGGAAACATGCATCGAGAACCAACATGTATGTGTATCAATTGTGTTTGATACTTTTAGTTTCCTTACGCCAGTTATTGTAGAGCTTCTTAATAGAGTCCAACAAATCATGCATAGTAATGTTATGGGCCTAAGATCTATGAATGTAACTTTTAAAAGAACTAGTTTTGACATCTAGAAATGACTAAGAGCACTTTGATCTATAAGTTTCTTTTAAAAAAACTAATGCGAAAACTATAACCCAAGGTACTTTTAAATTTAATTACCAAATAAAAAACAATTTCCAAATCGAATCATAAATTCTAAAGGTCTAAATCATCGACAGTTTCTTTGCTATTTGTTGAACCTTATCCTCGAGTACCTTAGATCCTTCATCTTGGTGCCAACACATGCAACCATCATGGAGGTGCACCATCATCGTGTTGCAATCGCCCATACCCATCCATTGTGATTTTCAATTTTGCACAAGCCCTCCCTCTATCAAGCAACCCTAAGATGTATCGTGTTTGCTAGCTTAGTGTAACTCTCTTTTTCTTAAACTTAGAAAAAATAATTATAATGAAATAGAACACTATAATATCTCGTAAATAAAACACTATAACTTAGCAATCAAATATCTCATAAAGGAATGCTTTACATCTTTTGTTGTTTCTTGATTTGTTGTAATAAAATTGCAAATGTTAGATGTATTTATAGAGAGGCATTGAGTTTAGAGATTTCTTCTAACTTATATACTAGCAATAACTTTAGGTTGCATTACAACTTTCTAAAATATTCTATCTTAAGCTACTTACTACAAAATTTTAAACAATTATATTACTTTCATGATATTTTAGAAATATATATAAGCTTAGAATATCTCCAGTTAACCTTTAACCTTATAACGATTTATTACTTTTGCCGCATAATATTTTCACTAACTTTTATCTATCAAAAAGCTTTTATTAAATACTATCTTCAATAGTTTTTTTTTTTTTGAACTGACAAATCTAATCTACTCTTAAACTAACAGCACCTATTCCACCTATATCCACGACGGGACTTGAACCATCGACCTCAAAGAGGGAGGACACCTATCTTTAATAGTTAACTCCTTTAAAAGCCTTTTTTATATAAAATTAACTAATGTATCCTTTATCTATATTAAATATTTTATTAAGTCCCCTCATAATTTATCATTTTACTAACATATCTCATATTTTTTGGTATTTATCGGGTAATTTTTCTGAAGAAACTTGTAGGATAATTGTCACATATTTGTCATTTTAATAACATATGTCATTTATCTTTTTAGTCACTTAAAGCCAAAAAAGATAAAACTAAAAAAATAGCTTTGTCGGGTATTTTTTTCAAAACTATAAAGTAATAAAATTCTCACATATATAGTTAGTGAAATACTAAAACGATAAAATATTATATAACCGTAATGTTTTATAATATTTGAAAGTTTTGATGTTTTTAAAAAAATTATATAATGTTTTTATAAAATATATTCATATTTAGTTTGTTGATTAAATCAATTGATTAACTAATAACAAAAACTAATATCTAAATATAATTAAGATATAAAATAAGGTGCTATTAAATGTAGATATCAAATGCGACAAAACCTAAAAGAAAAATTAAAGGGTTAAAGAAAAATAAGTGTTTGAATTGACCTCTCTAAACAATTTTCTTCTCCAATGGTAAAAACTTTTTCAAATAATAAAAAACTTTAGAAATAATCAAATAACCATCATTAAAGATGCTCTAGCCGTTATCACATTATGATCTTAAAAAATTAAGTTTGGCCACCTTAAAGTCCATTTGCATTTATATTAGAGTCAGGGAATGATTAACCAAACCCGCTAATTCAATCTGAACCCAACCCAAAATTAGTGAGTTGGGTTGAGATTTTCAACCCATATAAGTTAAATGGGTCAACCTCTTAACCCGTTTAATTAAAGAAGTTGGGTTGTGTAAAAATTATCAATCCGTTTTCAATCCGTCAACCCATTTAACTTTAATATATATTTAATTTAATAATTATTTGAATATTATCATGTATTAATCAAAGTATTAATTTATAAATAATAATATTGTATTATTATTTATATTTTAAAAAATACAATCATAATTCTCATTCTTTTTTCTAGCACCAACAATACTAGCTACTCTTCAAAATCACTTCGAAACTAAACATTTTTAATATTATTTGAAAATTTTATGTATTTGTGAATTAGGATTGTACTTTAGTCATACTTTGAAACTTTTTTTTTTAACGTTTTGAACTAATTTAAGTGGCGGAATCTTTAGTTAATTTATTTGTTTTTATTTTATTTTAAATAGGTTAACCCAAGTTTAACCAATTTTATATAGTAGGTTGGGTTGGAAACTACATAAACAAGTCAATATGATGACAACCTATTTATCTAAAGAGTTGGGTTGGGCTGAAAATATCGACCTATTTAAATAAACATGTCAACCTGATAACAACCTATTTATCTAAAAAGTTGGGTTGGACTGAAAATATAGACCTATTTAAATAAGCATGTTGGGTAGGTTTGAAAACTTCAATCCAATTAATAAAATGGTTGAACCCGAACCCAACCCAAATCGACTCATTGTCGGCTCTAGTTTATATGCTAAATGCTGATGATAAATTATTTTCGAAGATAAAATCTTTATATACTTTAACAAGAAGTGTCCATAGTGATTAAACTTAAATCTTATAAATATAATTCATCAAATATCATAAGTTGTAAAAGTAAAAATGATTAATAGCAAAAAATGGCAACATATTTTCATTTCTTCCTATTAATCGATTACACCTTAAATTCTAACCAATTCAACCATTTAACATTTTAACTGATTTGTAATCAACATCTTATAGGTTAAGCTTATATTTGACGTACTATCTGCAAGCTTATAAGATAACTAATAAAAAATAATGTTTGGTAAAACTAGCTCGAAGATATAAAATGATATAAAACATCATTTAGAAGAATATATTTTTTATAATTAATTAATGATATATTTGAAAAAATATATATAAAAACTCCTAAAAACCTAGTCAGCTTATAAGTTCATTTTTAGTCTACCAGAACATGACAACATAAAAAATTCTGAAAAATAAATTTGCTCATCAGCTAGCTGTGATCCACAAAACACGGCCTAAATGATATAATGAAGAGGGATTGGACACAATGGTTGACAATAAAACAGCAAATAACAATAACATAAAACGACCAAAACTGTTGTAAGAGTTGCTTTTCTCAAACAACTCCCACCTCTTACAATCACAAAGAAACCCCTTTATTGTAGGGGTATACAATAGTGTACATCAACAAATGAAACTCTAATATACAATTCTAGTATTCTACTCTACCTACACTACACTCAACCGAATAAGCAAACAAACAAACAACCCATCCGAGGTTGTTGCGTATTGTCACGCAGAAAAAATAAATAGCAACTTATGGCAAAGAATATATATTTATATATGACGAAATAATTATGTTAAGATGAAAGGATCGATTGCAATGCAAGTTGTTGCTGTGGCTGCAAGGTTGACCACGTGGATGCCAACGTGGCAGGAGGTAATGTCTGTTGAAGCTGTCTCAGGAGATTAATTATCCGGCTTACAGTTTGCTCTGACGCAAGCTCTTTTCCACCACATAATATCTATATACACCAATACCATAAAAAATTTATATTTTATTATTTAACTCTTAATTTCGATTAAATAAATAAATTCGATATAGGAAAGGAAACTAACCTCAGCAAAAATCGAAACAATTTTAGGAAGACACTGATTATTAGGCCCTAATATTTCCACGTCAGACCTGTACAAAAAAAAAAAAAAAAAAAAAAAAGAGAATGACAATTGAATTTTACCAAAACACATTATAAAACATTAAAAAAAAAAGTATTTAATTACCTTTCTACCATGGAACAAAGAAGGTCATGGACGACTTTAGCCTCGATAAGATCTCCTTTTATTGGCAAACAGCTTAACCATGCGGGTATAACCTAAACGATATTTTCTTTTATAAAAAAATATCTACAAAAATATATATTAAAAAAACAATTTAAAAAAAAAGGAAAATACCTGAGCTGAATCTATAGTGTCGCGATGAAACTGACATACTTTTCCTAAAGCAGAAACCGCATTATCGTATGCCATTATATTATCAGGCTGGAGGGCATTTGGGTGTCTTATTACAAAATTCAGCCTTGAAAGAACCTCTGAAAAAGTCAATAAAAAAGTCAACAAGTCAATAAAAAGTCAAAATAGAATGGAAAGAGAGAGGATTTGCAAGATCTAATTTACCTCCAACAAGAGGTTTAATTACTGAGCCACCATGTTCTGCACACACGCCAAGTCCATATACAGCTGCCTGAAAAAATAGTCAACAAGTCAACAAGGGTAAAATCGTAAATAAGAAATTATATACACAAAGTCTGACCTGTCGGATATCTGGATTCTCATCGTTGCATGCGTCAAGAAGGAAAGGGACATATATATCATAATATCTGGTTTGTAATTAAAAAAAATATATAAAAAAAATCTAAAGGTTAAAATGGTAATTATGGTAAGGTAATGTACTTTAAAGCTGCTTCGCGACACTGCTCTGCCACGTCATCAAAGATGCAAATAGCAATTCGTCTCTCTTCTGTTGTCTTATCCTTGCCCTTGAAAACATTAAAAATAATAAATCTTATTGCTTTAAAAAAATGTATAATCAAAATTTTTAAAAAAAATGAAATTTGGATACTCAATAGTCAATACTTACCCACATGGGCATTATATAAGATGATAACTCATCAAAGAAAGGTAAAAAGGAAGCTTTAAATGTTTTCACCAAAGTTCCCAAAATTTCACCAACCTGTTATAACAAAAAATAGTAAAAAAGATAACGTTTATAAGATTCATGTCAATAGTAAAAATAAAAAAAAAAAGGTTATTTATTGGGGAAAAAGAAAAGTCAACAGACTTGGTCAAAGACTTCTTCTTCTTGCTCATTTTCTTCTTTAAGAAGCTCTCCTTCTTCTGCATCAAAATCTTCAGCATTTGTCCTTTCAGCTCTTTCTTTTTTTCTGCTTGAACTTGCTGTAATCACCTGTTTTATTTCATCAACAATGCTTCTCACTTGATTTTCATCTAAAACTTGTCCAGAAATCTGAAAAAAAAAAAAAACAAACAAACAAACAAATGTCAAAAATTGAAAAAATCATAAATCTAATGTGTAAACAAAATAAAGAAATTGATTATTGACCCAACCTGTAGACATTCATTCAAAGCATCCAACATATTTGCACAAATTTCTGTATCAGGCTCCTGAAAAAAGAATAAGTAAAGTTTGTGAAACTAGTCTATATAAAGTACTTAAAAGGGCATAAATGGAATTAATTTATTTATAGTATAATACTATAAGAAAATAACAATCACCTTATGTAAAGCTTCAACTAAAGCTGGAACTATATAGTCAGAAAGTTGTTTTATATAAGATCCATCACGACCCTGTGCAAGCCCTTTCTCTATTGCTAATTTAGCAGACCTTAAAAGCTCAGGCATTGCTGAAAAATAAAAAAAAGTAAGTATTTTTTTATTAAAATTTGTAATGTTAATTGTGAATTTGTGATTAGTATAGACAATAAACACAATCAAACCTGAAACAGATGCTTTTCGAACTTCTTCATGAAAGTAGAATTTGAGAAGGGGTACTAATGTAGGGGCAACCTGGTCAATTCACACATCAAGAACTCCATAAGCTAAGATAATAGAAAATAAGCAATTACAATTTATAAATATTATGAAAGATGACTAACTTGGTCAATCCATGGGTAAAATCCCTCTTTCAATTCATCTGCATAACAACATAACATATTGCAAGCTGTAGCTTTTTCCTCAAGGACACTAGTTTTTATTCCTATTCTTTTATCACCAAGTGTAATTGTCTCCATACTGCAGAATCATATGGAAAAAACCATAAAATATTAGTCATATGACATTACAAATTTGTTAGATTAATATAATTTGATACCTTTCATCATCAGATTCAATTTCATCATCTGAATCAGCAGATGTGATGATGACATCAGGTTTAAGTTGAGCTGATTGAAGCAATGGAGGCATAACTACACTCATATAAGGAAGAAAATCCTGTCCTAAACACTTGCATAATCTTGCCCATGCCTATTAAATATTAATATTAATATTAAATATATAATATATTGAATGTGTTTGTGTTGGAGAAAAATTCGAATAACATTTACTTGAAGCATGTAACTTGTGGTGGGGTCATCATTTTCCATTTGAGTTCCTTGTAGTGACATGAGAACTTCCATCACCTTGAAACCATTTTCAAGATTATTAGAAACTTTGAAATTACTAAATAGGAGTATTCAGTGGTGTGTATTTTATCATTTATGATGAAAAGTGTGAAAGGTTTACCTGTTTTGCATCATCTCTGAATTTTTCTTTTCCAACAGCCATTCCAACAAGACTAATGCATTCCATAGCTTTGGCTCGAAGCATGCGATTAGCTTTATCATTTGCATTTACTAATATGGCTTTTAAGTAGGGCATAACTGCATCATAGTACTTTTGGAAGTGTTCCTATTAAAAGCAACAAGCACCAGATGAGGGATTTGAAAAGTTTATAGATAAGGGTTGTTGTTATATTTCATTATTTTGATTATCTTGATTCTTGACTTACCTGTGATGAATCAGCAACTGATGCTAGAGCAGTTAAGGCCCCTTCTTGTACCATTTGCTTACCATTCTGCATAAGAAAGAAGAATGAACACTTTGTAAACAGAATGAATAAAAGATATAATAAGGTGTCTGAATTTTGTTACCTGTAGTAGTACAAGCAATTTGCTCACTATTCCATCAAGGTAAGGCGTTAGAATATCAGGTGTGCAATTCTCACTGAAATTTAACACGGCTGAAGCAGCATGGGCTTGAACTCGAGGATTCTGGAAGTCATCCATGGCTGAAGCTAATGCTGGAAGAACACGTTGGTGGTACTGAACTTGCAAGTCTGGGCCTAAATCTGTAGACAACTGCCCAATTGCATTGATAGCAGCCCATCTCACACGTGGGTGAGGATCTTGAAATGAGTTTAGAACCATTGTCACCACTTGTTCCAAGTTTTTTATCATCACCTACAGAACTCAGTAAGAAAGTCAAACTTTGTGGAAGTTGCTTTGGTTTCTAATAAACACAATATTAGAAAACAAGAGCATGTATAGGCATAGAGTTATATTGCATTAATGATCAGACTTGGACTGAGAATCTGTGAGATGACTACCTTTGAGCATCCCTCAGCAATTTGTGCAAGAGCAACAAGAGCAGCATGATGTTTCTGCCACTCAGGTGCAGCCAAGTATGCAGGCAACTGTTCAGATGCAACAGGGACAATGGTATTCCCACCCAAAGCAATAGCCAACCGATCCAAACACTCCTGTCCAACACTATAATTACTAGACTCCCCAGCATCCTCATCCTCATTTTCAGCAGAATGCCAAGCAGGTTCATCTTCAATGTCGAGCAACATTTGCATCAGGATGGCAAACAACCTACTGATAAACTGCGGCAGCTTCCTCATCATCCCGGGTGCCCTTTCTCTCGCCTCTGCAAGTGTGATCACAAACTCAATTGCCAGGTGTCTAGTTCCTTCCTCCAGAGTCTCAGCTTCAGCAATCTGCAACATAGATCCTACCACCTCCACTAACTGCCTCCTCAAGAACCTCGGTTCTATCCCAGCCAATTCAATCAACAACTCCAATGCCTCTTGAGCAGTAGCCTCTTGCCCTCCGTTCAATGCTTCTGTCAGCGTCCGCATCATTGCTGGAAGCAAATCCTGGAACCGATCTCTGTCGCCGGAACTAGACAAGCACTGGATAAAATTAATCACCGCACTCAAAGCAGCAATCCTCACATCTGAGCTCGCTGATGTAGTCAAACACTGCAGAAACACGCCATGAAGGTGCTTTATGTGTGGGACTAAAGTGTCCCCAACGTACTGCGACAACTGCGCAAAGATCAAGAACGCGGACTCCTGAAGCTTCGGCGAATCGGAGGAAACACACTGAAACATAAACGGCAAAAGCTCCGGCCAACCGTTTTCAGGCAGAATACTCGCACCTAATTCCGAAATCGTATCACATAGCTTCTTCATTATCGTCTTCGCTTCCTCATTCTGCACACAAGTCAACAGAATCGATTTAAGTGAAGACTGAGTCGCCGGAGATAACATATTCCACATCAACGAATCATCCTGAGTCAACTGTTTCCGCAATAGAATTGCTGACATAGCACGAGCTTCCATGTGAGGAGATAGCTGTAGCAATTGAGCGAGTTTGAGAACGAGCGTGTTCGGATCCGTTTGTTTGCATAAATTGAATAGAAGTTCAGCTTGCGATCGCTGCTCATTCGATGAAGACATGAGATGAGATATTAGAGTTTCGAAAGGCGCAGGATCCGCCCCAAGGATCGCTGCCAATTGTGCTTGCTGAACCTGAGGATCCATCGGCACAAAACAATCAGAACAACAAAGCGATGACGATGATGAGTGCCGACGGAGATCGGCGGTGGTTTATGCGTGAAAACACACACAAACACACACTCTGTGTATTAATTTGAAGTGGCAATGATGATTGGAATGGGGGCGGGGGAGTTATTAGGGCAATGAGACAGATATAGCAGAAACATTTGAGGCAAGAAAAGAAAAAGTATTTTTTATACTCGAATATCAGAGGGAAAATGTAGGATGACGTAAGCAAAAAGACGTGGATCCATGGCCCAAGAAAGTGCTTTGTCTTTTGGGCTAAACCCGAAAAGATGTGGAATCCGATGGAATCAAAAAAATCAAATAATCAATTATCAATCTAAGAAATCAAACCTAATCTTTGAAAGATGGTTTTTCTTTTTGAAACATGATTTGCTTAAAGTTTAAATCTTTTTGAAGATACTTATGTTAAGATTTTATAATTTTAGTTTATTGTTGCATTCCACCATGAATCGTAAAAGGTGACACAACAAACATAAAGAAGTAAGGATCAATTTGTAGTTTCATATTGTAATAAATAATTTTATTTGTATCTTTCTTTAATCTACAAGATCAATATATTACTAACCTATTGTTGTTATCTCTAAATATTATTAAAAGAGAACCTTTAATTAATCGATGAAGCAATCAGCGTCTTTGATTGTATTTCAATCCTATGATTTCCACCATTAGATCAAATTGCAGACATCATCTTCCCAAAATATAATCCAAACATTTAATTATAAAATCTTTAAATTTAGCAATTATATTTCAAACACAATTACATTTAATTATAAAATCTTTAATTATAGAATCTATCCATACTTTCTAAAATATATTTCACAATTCGAGCACAATTACATTTAATTATAGAATCTTTAAAATCAGCAATTATGTTATCGATTAAAGCATATCATTCTATTTATATATAATATATCAGTTTCTCCATAAATCTGGCCAAAAAAACATGAATAGCCGCCCCATCTTTCTCCTCTATTTTTCTCTCTTAAACCATAATTCTCTAATACTCTTCGTCCTCATGTCAATTGTTGTGCTTCAATTGATGCTTTGTGTGTTCATAACAGAATGTAGCACCATAAGGTGGTTCCTTTTTGCGCATGTATTCTTAGAATTTGTGTATTGCCTCTTCCTTGCATCTTTAATTATCACACCTCTGTTTTGGCTTCACACAAATCTCTATAAAATGAAGCATGCATCTCCTTCAAGACATCTTTTGACAGTCTATGTCATCATTAACCCTAATTAATATTGTCCATAATTTAACTCCCTTATTTATAGCTTTTCGCTTCAAAATTCAAACTCGTTTAGTTTTTTCTTTTTTAAAAAAGTCATTAAATAAGCATACTAATAATTATGTTATCTTTAGTATATATTAAAATAAAAATCTTATGACACCATCTTAAACAATCTGAGCCCTTGATTGTATTTCAATCCTATGTTTTTCACCATTAGATTGCTGACATCATCATTCCAAAATGGAATGTATTTAATTCCAATAAGAGTTTTCCACAAAATTAACTTAAATCCATTGAAATGGATTGTATTTAATTCTAATAAAAGATTCCCAAATTTTAAATATTGAAGTTTTGGTTATCAAGGTTTTAAAATGGTCAACTTTAAAAACATATTACTAAAAATCATTTCAATTAAGGCATGAAATATCAACCATTAATATAAATCCGTTTATATTAGTAAACCATTAATATAAAATCCATTTTTATTAGGAAACCATTAATACCAAAAAATCAGATTCAAATTATCACATTCATTTTCAATCGTTGTTTTTCTTCAAACCTTCTCCTACAACATCATTCTTATTGCTTATAACTTTCATCATCATTCTCTGCTTCAAACCTTCGTTGTTGTGCACTATAAGGTCAGTACCTTCTTTCGCTTTTTTATATTTTTTTTCGATTATTTTTTTGTTCCCGTATCAAATATATGTATTCATATATTTTGATTTTCTTTGTCACAAATTACATGATATCGGTTAACTATTTTTCTGAAACTTTTCAAACAAATATGAAAATATATTACATACCTTTAGTCCAGAAAAAATAATAATGTTATTTGATGGAAACAAGTTAAAACACAATATAGCAAAGTACTTTGATGGAATGACAAATACTTCCCACCCGTTTTCCTGTTCATTGTAATCAATTTTTTTGTGTATTCGTTTAGCTTGATACTTCCATTTTTTATCCGTAAATCATTAATTTAGTATGTACAATGTTCATCAGAATGGTAAATCGGTAATTTAATTTAAACATTGGTCAAATCATGAGCTGCTGCTATTTTTGTTTGTTTGATTACCTCAACCTGGTTACTGTTTTTTATTGTATATAATATCTTAAATTCCTGGCTGAATTACAGGGATTGCAATATTAATATAGAACTCAAATAATCTGTTATGATAAATATATGGTAATACCGAATGGAAAATGGAGGATAATGGTATAATAGGAATAAAGAGATAATAAAAAAAATAATATAAAGTAACATAAAAAAATTAATATCATTAAACAAAATAAAATGATTCTTTTTGCATGATACTTCCAGTTTTTATCCGAATGCTAAATCATTAATTTAATATGGACAATGTTCATCAGAATGGTAAATCGGTAATTTAATTTAAAATGGATCAAATCGGTTGTTGCTACTATTTCTGTTTGTTTGATTATCTCAACTTGGTTACTATTTCTGACTTTATTGTCGAATATAATAATTTCATATTATACCATTTTTAGGAATGTACTTTTAAAGTACATTGTTATATCATTTTTAACAATAACATGTTGCGATTTTTTCATGTTTTAAATGTCTCTTTTAATTTATCTTTTATTCACTATTAAGGGGATGAATTCTATAAAAAAAATTAATCTAGAAAGGGTTAAACTATAATTATTCTAATTTGTATATATTTTTGTACAGTAAATACAACCATTCAAAGATTGTTTTCTATGACTAACAAAATTATGTTTCTATTTTTGAAATCTCATAAAACATTACATAAGGTTTTTTTTGGCTGAACATATTACATCATTCAGTCTAGATTAAGTCGACAAAACAACAATGTATAACTTTTAATATTAGATGTGTAACCTATTAACTTGGACTCGATACTCAACAATCTCTACAAACTGCAATAACTATGTAGTTTTTTTTTACAAATTATAGCAACATATATACTTACCATGAAAAAAAACTTTTAAATTTAAAATAAAACTTAGTTTTTACCGATAACAACAATATACAACACTTAATATCAACATCCTTACCAGTTTCTCTAAATATTAATACATTAACTATATCAAAAGTAGGCTAAGAAGTTATAATCTAAATTAAGAATGATCTTATTTCCTTGAATATCAAATTTACGGTATTATAGACAAATTTTTTATTTGATTCTTAAATTTTATATGTGGTCGTATTTATATGGTAGAATCAAATTGTATAATTACAATTAACATTTGTTTATTAAACTCTGTATGTAGGTATGAAACAATAATAAGTATATTTTTGAAGGAACATTGTTCAAAATAATTTACATAATCTAAATACATGTTAATTTAGTTCATTTCCTACACTTTCCTGTAAGATTGGATTTTTTTTTTTTGTCATGTTACATTCAAAAGATGAGTTATTAGAACAGGCACTTTAGGTGTTTGACGAAATGTCTCAAAGAATCTGACACAAGTTCTTTACACTCACCTCACAACCTTGTATAAATTTTGGTTTTTTTTTCTAGATTTTTAGCATCATATGTTTTTGTTGTTTGCAACTTTGTAGTGTTACATGTTTTTTTGTCTTGTCCTCAGGTTTTATTATCTCTGATATGATTCATTTTTTATATTTATTGTAAACTATCAATTCAATTTATTGCACTTTGTTATGACTTTTATCAACGTTATACGATTCTAATTAATTGTCCATTTCTTGATCTTTTAGAAAAAGATATTCTAATTGTATTACCATCTACGACTGTGGTATTCTATTTTGTTGATTAAGCGATCTATGATTTGGCTATGATGGTTTTTACGGATTATGTTTGGCCTGATAATTGTTTCTGTCATCAAAAAATACATCCAACAAAAAATGAAAGACGATTTTTTTTAATTAATACAATCATCTAACTATAAATGATATTTTTTCAACTTTGATGGCATGTAACAGAGTTTTGGTTGAAAATTTTAATTTTTCGGCGTATAACAGGTTATGACTTAAATAATGATATTAGATATTTTGGCAATAAGGTTTTCTTCGGTTCTTAAATTATTTTTGTAGAAAGTAGTCCAATTTGGTATTATTGATCTCACAAAAGGCAAGTCTCATGTCTTTTTTAGCGTATCCATTGAGTTTAGAAGTTTCTTGTCTATATTTGTTTTAAAAAAATGTTAAATCTTGATTTAATGAATGTAAGTCAGCAAATAGTAAATGTGCAAGAAGAGCAAAGTATTAAATATGAGATGATCATGGCTATGTCAAGCCAAAATAAAATTCTAAAGTAAGAAGTGATAAATTCAAAAGGTAAGAACTTGTAATGCAGAATACATATTATGCTTCCCAAATAAATAACCAAAAACTAACCTCTTCGTATCATAATAACAAGTACGTTATGTGCCAATTATGTATTTTGACATTTTCAATGAGTCACGGGTAATATATAAATCAAGCAAACATAACTGTTTTTATATTTATTGGTTGGAGTTTCTTTATATTTAATATTGGGGGGGGGGGGGGGGTTATGTGGCTCATTTCAAATGAACATAAATAAGTTGCTATTTTTTGAAATAAACAATTATATTTCACAATATAACCATAAAATAACAATGTATTTTGAAAGTACATTGTCAAATGTTGGATTATACTTGCGTAGACCCGTTTTCGGGCATGGTCAACTATATGTAGTTGTTTCCCGTGTCACAAGTAAAAAAGGTTTGAAGTTACTTTGTGACGAGGAAGGTCGTTCAACTAATAAAAAAATATTGTCTACAAAGAGGTTCTTCAATGACTATATATATTTGTCCATTTCAGTGTATGTGGCTCATTTCAAATGAACATAAATAAGTTGCTATTTTTTGAAATAAACAAGTATATTTCACAATATAACCATAAAATAACAATGTATTTTGAAAGTACATTGTCAAAAGTTGGATTATACTTGCGTAGACCCGTTTTCGTGCATGGTCAACTATATGTAGTTGTTTCCCTTGTCACAAGTAAAAAAAGTTTGAAGTTACTTTGTGACGAGGAAGATCGTTCAACTAATAATAAAAAATGTCTACAAAGAGGTTCTTCAACGACTATGTATATTTGTCGATTTCAGTCGATTTCAATGTCTACAAAGAGGTTCTTCAACGCGCAGGTTCCGAGGTCCAACTTCCCTAACATAGAGTTGCATCTGATTAGTCTGCGCGACCTAACTCCACCCTCGCAGATGCTTGCGCGCCCAAGAACAAACTGCCACCTTCCTTGCGCGGCCGACCCATTTTACCCACAACTCACCCGCCCCACCCGGTAACCCGCTCCAAACCCACTCATTACCCGGATCCGACCCTAGTTTCAACCCGATAACCCGACCCATTCCACCTTAACCCACCCTTATACCCCCTTAACCCGGCGGACCTCCCTTTCCCCCTCATTCCTCCCGTCTGCAGCGAACACCACCGCCACCTTTACTCCTCCGGCCGACGCAAACCGTCGATCCCAACTAGTCGCCGACGTCCAGCCGCTCCATTGTCACCACCGGTCGGCGCGGTCCGCTCCACCGCCGTCTGTCGCCGCCAGCAGCCCCGTTCGCCAGCACCCCCTTCGTCGCCAGAAAAGCGCAACCAGCCCTTGCAGCCTCCCCACTCGCTGCTACCGCCGGTGCTACCCTCCCACCTTCATCCTCACTCGATTCCGACTAAACCCCAACCTTTTACCGCCGGGAATAGCTGCTCCGCCACCACCCTACCTTCACTCGCCGGAAAAACGTCAAAACCTCCTATCTCCGTCAAATCTCAGTCAAATTCAAAATTTCTTGGGGAATTATTCACCAAACACTATACCACACGCCAATCTACTGTTAATTCGGGAAAATCTACTCGCCGGAAACCCTAGCTCCGCCGCAGGCCGCCGTCTGTCGCCGCCGCCTGCCGCCGCCACTAGTTTTGACCAAAATTTTCAAAAATTTTTGTTTCTCACTGGAGTTTCAAAAGATTCAACCTTACGGGTTCAATTCAAGCTTGGGGTGCGGTTTTTACGAATTTATTTGCGGGTTTCAACATTCTTGCATTCAACTTCTACTTTCAATAGGCTTGTGTTATGCATTAGATTGATTTGAATTAGACTTAGTTTACTTTGAATTGATTGGATTGCATTGAATTGTGCCAAATTGCAAGTTTGGAATTTTCCCCGATTTATATTTTTGCTATTTGGTTCGATTGGATTGGTGTGAGGCGAGTGTGAGGGATAATTTTGGCCAAGTTTTTGTGTTTGCTAGGTTTATTAACAGGTACAATGGCAAGGGACAAAACCATTCACGCCTCTCATGGTTCTTCCCGTGAGGCTTCATCCTCGCAATCCACAAAAAAAGTGTCAACCGAGAATACCGATCGTGCGGGTAACCTTGTCCTCACGAGTGCACAAATCAAACAATTCAGGTCAAACCTCCAAAAACGTGCAATTCGAGCCACCAAATTTTACCACCAAGACTCAATGACGCACCTTGGCCTTGACGATTGCCTGCAGCAACTGTTCTTCAACATCGGTTGGCACAAATTCCTCGCTCTTTCCGCAAAAACATACCAACAACCCACACTAGAGTTCCTCTCCACTTATGCACGGGATGACGCAGTAGGGGTGCTCACATTTAAACTCCAGGGTCGGCAGCACCGACTTACATACGACACCCTCAACACCATCATGGGCATACACAGTCCCTTCAACACCGACATCTATAGCCATCACTGGACTCGATTCAAACGCGTGCCTAATGTAGAGTTTTGGACTCAAATAACAAGTCTTCCAAACTTCAATCCAAGTCGACAAAAAGATACTTACATTATCCATCCTTGTTGGAGAATCGCCCACCGAATCCTTTCAACTTCCATCTTTGCTCGTCATGATCCGGGACAAATAAACACAATCGAGCTCTATTTCCTCTATTGCATGAGCCATCTACATTGGTCTTGCCCCGGTTTCGCCACCTTTTTCTTGGATAAGTGTGACAGCATCCGCATGAAGACCACTGGCGATATTTGCATCAGAGGCTTCATTACCCTAATTGGTTTGGGTGTGGTCCTTCAATTTCCCGAGTCTGAGTATGTGCTAGTGGATGACCCACCTCTCTACCTCCTTGACTGCATAGCCCTCACCCGGATGGAATTACTGATACCTCACCCTACCCGTCATAACCATTTTTCTTGGCTCAATCATGTCAAGGAACCAGTTTACATATTGCCTAATCTTAGCATCTCCGCATTTTCCACCAACGAGCCTAAAACTTGGTTCTTACCTGAAGAGTTACATGATGATGATGATGAAATGCAAGTCGACAATTCCAATGATGGTAATCCATTTGAGGCCGAAGACCATTATGACTTCCCGATCCAATAATTGCCACCACCTTATGATCAGCCCTCGGGCTCACACTTTCAGCCGCAACATGAGTACCACTCCTATCAGCAACACAATGAGCCCGATCCCGAGCACGAATTCCCTCTTGATATCTACAGTCAGCTTGCCTCATTGTGCCTCCAGGGAAACCGGAACACAACAGCCATTCGCCGCATCGAGGAGCAGCAAGCCCGCGCCAACAACTACATGGAGGATCTTTGGTATCATTTTCAGCCCGAAGACGGTTACCCCCCTCGTGGGCCTCATCCACCTTGATCCCGGTATGATCCTTCCTTACTCTCATCGTAAGCATTGAGGACAATGCTTCATTTTAAGCTTGGGGTGAGGTATTCTTATATTTTATTTTTATTGCATTTAGGTTGTATATAGTTGCATTTAGAGTAAGTCATTTAGGACATTCATAAAAATTGCATAAAAAGTTCAAAAATATTGCATATTTTATTTCTTTCTTTTCTAATTTTCATACTTTTCAGATGCATTCTAGTTTAAGTTCATGCATTTTTGTTCTCTCTTGTCTTCTCATCCCTACAGGTACTAGAGCACCGAGTCATAAGTATTGAATCATAGATTGGTCTCGGGTCTTGATATGGAATTCCTTGTATTAGATAAATGGGACACGTTTTGAGCCTCACGGACCATTTTAAGACCGCTTGTGTGGGGGTCAGATGTGTAACGCCCCGTTCTAAAAGTATTTATTTATGAATTTCCGAGATCAAGAGTAAGGGCGTTTCGGTCTTTTATGGGCAATGGGTTTTATTCGAGAAGGTTTCGAACCGGGGTGTGTTGCTAGAAGCGTGGGGCTTCTCGCCACCTTTACGTGGATATAAAGTTCGTCGGGAACAGACTTAGGATAGAGGAGATATTGTAAATTAAAGATATTGGCATCAATGGTCCCTTAGGGGGGGAAGTTTGGCAAAGGGGTCCCATGCATGCTAAGCATGCATGCATGTGTTTGGTTGGGTACGCCCAGCGTAAGTTGGATATACGCCCAGCGTAATGGAGTAAATGAACGCGGGAGTCCCTCGACGTACGCCCAACGTATTGGATGTACGCCCAGCGTACGTCTATCATCCAGAAACCCTAATATTTCGGGTATGGAGGCTATTTAAACAACTTTAAGAGCTCATAACCCTCCCTTACCCTAGCCTCCACTGTTTAGAGCCGTTTTCCCCAAACCCTAGCCAACTTCTTGAGTGTGTGAACTTTGGAAGTGAATTTGGAGTGTTTTGAGAAGAAGGTGTTGCATCTAGTGAGTAGAGGAAGAAGGCCAGCGTGTAGATCTGAAGTTTTTTGGTGGTTCAAGAGCTCCTAAAGGTATAAAGCTTCTTGCTTGACATCTATTTTGTGTAGATCTAAGTGTGGTGAAGTTTTGACACCATTCTTGTCCCAAAAACCCCCCATTATGATGCATGATGTGTTTTGGTTAAGATGAGTTGTCCTTTCAGACCATTGGAGAGGTCTTGAGTAAGAAAAATGAGGTCCCAATGGCTTTGGTTGTCCCATGTAAGAAGTAGGAAGGTCTTAATGGGTTAAGACCTTGAGTTAAGAGCTTTATGGACGTCCAAAAGGATAAAGATTGAGACTTTATGAGTCCTAGGCCCTTTTTGTCACTAGATCTGGCATATGGGCTTAAGTGCTTAAGCCATTAAGCACATGGAAGGATTTTTGGTGCAGACGTGCGTACGCCCCGCGTACCAGAGGAGTACGCCCAGCGTACGCCCTCTGTTGGGTTTTTAATTTTGGGCCTTGAGTAATTGGGCTGTTTATGGGCTAGTTGGGCTTGGGCCGTGACTGAATAGTATGGATGGAGTAAATTGGACCCAATAATTATTATGGACCTTGGATCTAGGCCCGTTTGGAAAGGTGGGCCCAATTTAGTAAATTGGGCCAATATTGGGCTTTGCATGAGGATTTGGTTTTGGGTCTTGGCCCAATAAGAGGATAATGGACTTAATGAGTGTTGTGGGCCCTTGGCCTAGAAAGTCATGTTGGATTCTAACTTGGTGATTATCATGTGATAGTTGGGGGTCCCGGTGAGTCAGCGGTCAGAGATTTGCAGGATTTCGGCAGTTGCAAGGTGAGTTATCCTCACTATATCGACAGGGTCTACGGCACCAAGGCCGGCCCTTTATCGGATGGAAATTCGGGTATTGTTTGTTATGTTATTGTTTTGCTAGATCTGCATCCTGGTATTTAGGATGGTGTTATGTTAGTGACCTGGTTAAGGTCGGTACCCGTGATATAGGGTAATGTTATGCTAGTGACCGGTTAGGTCGGAATCCTGGTTAGGATGTTGATATGCTATGTGGTCTGTTAGACTGTTTGTCTGGTTGAGGATTGTTATGTGATTAATTGTTGTATGTGCACATGGTTGTTTGATGGGGGTTGGGTTGAGGTGGGTCCTGCTTTGTGCTGTAGGCCAACATACCCAGGGCGGACCGGATGTTCCGAAGGCCCAGCGAGCGGTCCGGATAGGCTGAAGGCCCCAAGAGGGCGGACCAGACGTGCCGCGGCTCGGAGAGTGGACCAGGCCGACTGAAGGCCCGGTGCGGGCGGACCAGTCATACTGTAGATTCAGAGAGTGGACCAGGTGGATTGAAGGCCCGGTGCGGGCGGACCAATCACACTGTAGACTCGACGTACATGGCTAGACTCGGAGGGTGGACCAGGTGGACTGAAGGCCCGGTGCGGGCGGACCAGTTACACAGTAGACCCGATGTGCATGGTTGTTCTATTTATGATATGTCACGAGTATGATATGTGTGGTTGGTATTTTGGGGGTAACTCACTAAGCTTTCGGGCTTACAGTTTCAGTGTATTGTTTCAGGTACTTCAGGAGATCGTGGCAAGGCGAAGGCGTGATCGTACCGCTCCTCATGTTTTATGATTTATATGATATGGTTCTGGGGGATACTCTGATGTTTAAACTATTTTGAAAACGAGTTGTATGAACGTAATGGTTTTTGAATGATTAAAATGTTTTAATTTGGCTCAAATTTTATGGGTGTTACAAGATGCAGGTAGCTTGATTGGTCTAGGTGCGGAGGGAAGTGTTGGTCAAGCCAATGTGTGCGAGCAAAGATTAGACTGGTAAGGTATTATGAAGACATTGAAGACTCGCATCTTGGTTTTGGAGGGAGTACCCTTTAGTACTCCCGAGTCTCGTCCGATCCTTACTTATTTAGATTCTCACCACCTTTTTAGGATAGGTTATCATTTTTCTAGGGGTCTATAGTAGATAGTTAGATAGATTTTGTTTATCACACCTTGCATTGAGGTGCTTGATGAACTTTGAAGTGGGTCCCCCAATTCACATCTTTTGGGACCAAGTTTTTTCGGTAACACCCATTTTTGAGTCATATCCCACCCTTTTTAGTAGATCTTGGCACATTGTCAATGATCATTAGGTGTTCATGTTAGCCTCCATCCTATGTTACATGGTGAAATTCCTTAGACATTCCAAGAAGAAAACACAAAAAAATGAAGAAATTGGAAAAGTGAAGACAAAAAGAAACAATGAAGAGAATTAAAGAAAAGCAACAAAAACAAAGAAGAAAAATGAAGAAAATGAGCAACACAAAAAGAAGAACAAGAATCCAAGTTCAAGGCTTTAGTTCAAAAAAAAATGAGAGAAATAAGAATGTTGAATATCAAGCAACAAGGAGGCTGAAGACCAAATAACAGAAGTTCAAGATTGAAGATTTAAGTTGTTAGGTTTAAGATTTAGGTTAAGTAGAATTTTTATTTTATTTTATTTTATTTTTGATTTTTGGTGAGAAAAGGCCTTGATGATGAGATGGTAAACTGTAAAGGACAGTACAAGGGAGAAGCCTCTGAAACCGGATGTTTGCCCGGAGGCCGCGATGCAAAACCCTATTTTGTACTATACACTTTAGCCTGACAAATGTAGGAATCATAGTGTGTGAAGAGGCGCCTTTCCTTCGTGCACTATGGTCTGCATTGGTGATTTAAAGTGCCCCCACTGGGCGCATCTCTGTTTCCTTTGTCTTGCACACCGCGACTGCATCCAACCGTGATCTATTCGCCCATTAAGTAGTTGAGAATGTGGTTTATGGCTCTAAAGCGGGGAACATTTTGAGGATGCGTAGGGTCCATGAAGGACTAATTCTGACCATGTTGACTGATGTTGACCAAGTTCTATGGTACCTTTCTTTTTCCTTTTTAGTTTTAGCTCATCCCGAGCTCATATTAGTCTTGTTCTAACTTGAGGACAAGTTAGGTTTAAGCTTAGGGTGATTTGATAGCTTATTTTATTTCCTTATTTTTATTAGTTTATTTTAGTTTTTTAGCTCTTTTTATCATTATTGCATTGTATTTTATTTATTTTCTTTATTATGGATCATATCGGGGACTTTTTATTTTGCATAAGGAATTTTGCATGGTTTTGGAGCTTATCGCGATTGTGGATTAGAGTGAAATCGGACTTGTGGGCTCTCGAGGCGCTATTGGGCTTGGCGGATCCATAAAAGAAGACTTGGGCCTTAAAGAATTGAAGACTTGGATATTTTGGACTTGTGAAGATGGGTCATAAACTTCTATTTTTGGGCTTGGAGCATCCACTTTTGTAGCTAAATGATGATTGGTTGGTTTAAATCACATGGATATGGAGGGGACCAAAGGAATCTTTGGTAGTGGAAGGGTGGAGTGGAGGAATGAAGGACCAATAGCATTACAGCAACATTTGCGCGGGTAGAATTTTCGTCGCGCAGGTACCCGCGCAACTGCCCAGTTTGGGCATTTTGGTCATTTGGCACACCATAACCTTGGGGGTTGAGATCTAACAGCCATAACTTTGATTTTACACCATTGGAGACCTGGAGGAGGCGATTTTGAAGCTCAAGACTCATTTCTCTTCATCTTTTCAAGTTATTTGGTAATTTCTTTATGCAATTAGACTTTTGTGATTGTTGTTCTATTGCCATGAGTGGCTAAACTCTCTATATTGGTTAACTTTGGTTAAAACCTTTGGATGTTTGTGGGTTTTTGAAGGATTCATGCTAGATTATCAATTATCTTATGTTTATGGTTCTAGATCATATTTCTTATGCTTGTTTAATGCTTTGATCATGAGCTTGGCACTTGAATGAGCTATTGTTAGTTTATTTCTTTGGTTTTGCATTGAATCATTAAATTACCTTAGAACAAGGGCTTTATGATGGTAAAAATCATCTCTAGTTTATGAATCATAGCTCCTTTATGGATGTGTAAGCATTGACATCCTCTAGGAATTGGGGATTCCTTCTTTCTTAAGGCTAATTGACTTCTTGGGTTCAATTGCTTCAATTAAACCCTTGATCTTGATTAAGAAGGTGTGTTGTGGGCTTCCCCAACCTCCATACTACCTAAGAGGAATCTTGGCATATCATGCTTCATGATTGCTATAACCAATTTGGGATGAATGATAAGCTTCATGTTGAATCCTAATGATAAACACACAAATGTTCATTGTGTTAAATTGCCTTGGTTAACCAATTGTTCCCAACATTTGAGCATCTCACTATCTTTCTTAATTGCAAGTTTTTAGTTATTCAAGTCTTTTAGTTTTCAAGCAATTATAACACCCCTCCCCCCCTTTTAGATTAATTGTAGTTAGTTAGTTTATTTACAATAGTTCTTTTAGATTGCATTGGTGATTGAATACAACCATTTCCTCGAGGATCGATACCCCTTTTTACCATTATATTACGTTTTATTTGCAAACAAAGGGTGTAATTTGCTTGGTGGACTTGACATCCGACCAGTTTTATAGTCCAAAAGAAAGTAGCAGGATAAGGCGAAGCAGGAAGTCATTTATCGTATTTGTGAAAATCTTGGAATTTATCGGAGAGGGTGCAGCGGGTCTTTGACCCAGTAGGCTGAACATGTTTTTAGGGTTTTGGGGATATTTAAGGTGCATTAACTCCAAGGGTTTGTCATTTCTGAACCTATATTAAACCAAAAACATCCCTTAAGAGAAACCCTAGCCTCCTTTAAGTGTTGTGAGCTTATCATCTCTCCTTGAACCACTTTTGGTGCTCATTTAAGGTGTTTTGGTGAATGAATAAAGAAAAGTGCTACTCGGAATTTTGGAGCTTGAAGATCCTTGCATTCTCCATACTTATAGAACTTTGTAAGCTGCAAATATCATTGCTATATTACAATTTACTTTGGATCTAAGAGCATTTAGAGTTTTAGTCAAAGTATTTGGTGTTTTGGTCCCTTCCATGGTATTTGAGTAATGTTTTACATCATATCTGGCATGTTGGTGGAGTAGAGAGTGCAAGCAAGGGCTCTATTTACTCCATGTAGAGAGAAAAATGCAATTATAACATCCGTTTTCCTGAATAAATCAAATTAGGGTTTCGAGGAGTCAAAAGGTTGTATTTTTGAAGAAAATAAGCCTCACGACGTGAGACATACAGGCTCACGACGTGAGATGGGTTTATATGAAAACTTTTTTTCGGGACTGGTCTCACGACGTAAGACATAGAGGCTCACGACGTGAGAACTGGTGCAGCCGAAGCCCATGATCTTTTGGGGTTTCATTCGTATTTAAGCACCTCTAAACCTATTTTAGTGTTCAATATTAGCCTCCAAACTCTATTGCACCTAAGAAAACTCTAGACTTCATCTCTTGCTTGATTCTTGGCCATTTTAGAGCATTTCTGGGTTTGAAGAAAAAGGTGATCTTTTGAAGAAGCTTGCAAGGAATCAACATCATCATCACTTCACATTGCTTCTGGATCCTTGTAAGTGTCAAAGCTTCCACCTTTATTGTTATTTGTGGCTAGATCTAAGTTTTATCCCACTTTTCTCATTGGTTGAGCAAGTTTAAATGAATGGAAACCATAAAGTTGGCAACTTTATAGGTTATAAGGTCTTTAGAGTGTCTTGAAGTTCAGGTCTAGTGAATGGATGGGATTGGGAACCTTGCATGAAAGTCGAAATGAGTGAATCGGATCGAGTGAGCTCTCACGACATAACCAAGGGTTGGCCACGACGCGAGGATGGATAGTTGACATTGTGAGTTGTTGACTTTGAATTTTGACCTAGGTTGACTTTTAGTCAAAATTTATTTTTAGACAGTAGACGTATGGTTTACCTTTTGTGGATTGATATGAGGTGTTAGGCACCCATCATTTGGCAAGAGAGCAGTTAGATGTGGTCGACGCAGTATTGAGCGGAGTGTTAGTCGATTTTGTGATTCAGGTGAGTCTCCCCACTATACCTGTGGGTCGAAGGCACCGATGCTAGCCCACTAGGATATGTTATGTAGGAAGACCAGGTGGTGGCACCTGACAATTACATGAAAGACCTGGATCCGGTTCCTGAAAATTATATGCAAGACAATAGTATGGACCTTGGTAGTTATATGTAATATGCTAGTTGTCTTTGTGATACTTGCATGGAAGACCAGGAGGTGGCTCTTGGCACTTGTCTGTAAGACACATGGTTTTGACCCCCGGCCTAGCAAGGAAAGACCATGATACGACTTGTGGAATAATGACAATACAATGGTTGACACATAACAATCTCTATTGTATGGAATGTATGTGGTATCTTGGGACACTCACTAAGATTTGTGCTTACGGTTTCATATTTATGGTTTCAGGTATTTCCGGTTCGAAAGGAAGGGTCCAATATGACTGCACAACATCCCCCAAAGTTTTCTGCATTGGCAATTAATGATATTACTTTGATGTTTAAATAATATATTCACTTTGATCAGTTTTGGAACAACTCATTTGTATGTTTTATTGTTTTGAAAATGAAAATTTTACTACGAATATTTGGGACGTTACAAGTTGGTATCAGAGTCTTGTACCCTCCAAACAATTAATCTTCCCCGGAAATTATCAAAATCTCGCAATTAATTATGAAAATGTCATATTATCTCGCGAGATTTTGGCGATAAATAAAGGGAAATCTCCAGAAAAGTCCTAAAATTTTACCCTAATTTACGAAAAAGTCCCAAACTAAATTTTGTTTACGAAAAAGCATGAAATACCGGTAAAAATCGCGATTTGACCCCTTTTTTCCGGTTTTATTACTTACCTGTTTCACTAAAGTCCCATTATTTTACCATAATTTGCGAATAAGTCCCAAAATAAAATTTACTGATGATTTGACCCTCTTCTTCATGTAATATACATTTTATCGGTTTCATTGATGACTTAGCCACCTAGTCATTAAATTAGTTGATAAGATGGATACGATTAATTATATAATGCTACATTTACTGTAAAATTTGATATCCATCTCATCGGCTCATTTATGACTATCTATCTACGTCAACAATGAAACAAATAAAATGTGTGTTTCAAAGAAAAAATGGCAGAAAATGAGTTGATGTTTGATGAGTTGGGTTACATAAGATTAGATAAACAATTTGATATTTCTTATAAACGTAAAAAATAACGTAGTTGTTGTTAGTTTATTGAATTATTATAGTCTTCATCAGATGCATTTTATGTTCCAAAAAAATACACAATACATCAGGATATCATGTTTTATGCTAAACATAACATTATATAACTCAACATATCCATCTCATCATCTCATTTAACGACTAGGCGTCCGGATCAACAATGAAACCAGTAAAATATATGTTACATAGAGAAAATGGCAAAATCATCAGTAAATTTTATTTTGGGGCTTATTCGCAAATTATGGTAAAATAACAGGACTTTAGTGAAAAAGGTAAGTAATAAAACCGGTAAACCGGAAAAAAAGGGTCAAATCACCATTTTTACCGGTAATTCATGCTTTTTCGTAAACAAAATTTATTTTGAGACTTTTTCGTAAATTAAGGTAAAATTTTAGGACTTTTCTAGAGATTTCCCATAAATAAAATCAAAACCTGACCATTTATTTTCTCAATCTAAAGGCCAAAAATTGTCCTTACGGTTCATACTATTTTTTGAGTTCCTACTTAATCATATATATATATATATATATATATATATATATATATATATATAATAATTATAAAAAAATATCAAAATTCATGGTTTTAATTCGTATGAATAGAGCATAATATTGATATATTATTTATATATGTTTAAAATTAAATGAAAGTGTGATAATGTATGGTATGACATCAATCAGTTTTGTAGGGTGAGATAAAAAATGGCGTGACAATGCAAAAGTATGGTAAGTGCGGTATGACACTAGCAACTTAATGAGATGAAAGAATGTTGAGTGTTTTGGTGGCGGTTATGGGTGGGTAATTGCTCCTACATAAGAAAAAAAATGACTTGAATGTTATATGGGTAAATAGCACAAAAAACACTCAGTTTACACCAAAATTCTAATTTGACACTGTGTTTTTTTGTCTCAAATTTGACACTGTTTTCCAATTTGTTACAATTCTGACCACTTGACCGGTCAACCAGGTTACATGCTGACGTGGCATGACGACGTGTCAGTTTTGATGATGTGGCATGCTGACATGATATGCTGACGTGTCAAATTTGAATTTTTTTCCACAAAAAACACTAAGTTTTCACCTTTTTTAATTTTGACACTAAGTTTAATTTTTTTCTTTCAATTTGGACACTATATTTTTTTTGTTCCAAATCGAACATCATTTATCAAATTTTGTTCAATTTTGATAATTTTCCATTAGACCATATAAATATATTTTTTTTATTACATTTTAAACCGTATTTATACGGTTTCAAATAGAAATTGTCAACACTGAACAAAATTGGAAAAAATAATGTACGATTTGGAACAAAAAAAACATAGTATCAAAATTGAAAGAAAAAATTAAACTTAGTGTCAAAATCGAAAAAAAGTGAAAACTTAGTATTTTTTGTGGAAAAAAATTCAATTTTGACACGTTAGCATATCATGTCAGCATGTCACGTCATCAAAAGTGACACGTCATCATGTCACGTCAACATGTAACCTGGTTAACCGGTCAAGTGGTCAGAATTGTAACAAACTGGAAAACACAGTGTCAAATTTGAGAAAAAAAAAACACAGTGTCAAATTAGAATTTTGGTGTAAACTGAGTGTCCTTTGTGCTATTTACCCATGTTATATCTATATAAGTATATAACAGTTTATTGATCAATCTTCGTTCATCTAAAATAATAAGAAATTAGTTTTCAAAGTTTGTTATTTTGATTTTAAAATACGTTGCTTAACAGAATTTTATCCAAAGTCAAGTACTTGATTTGTGTATTAAATCCAAAAAGGTATACAATATATAGTAAAAAAAATTATATTTCTTTTTGGAAACCAAACGAATCATTTATTTTGGCAACGACATAACAGATATTTGAGACAATGATTCTGAGAGGCAACGTTGAATAACTAGAAATTGACAATTTGGGCACCTATAATTTCAAATATTGGGACATGATGGTCAAAATTATTTATGATGATGTGTAAAGAAAAAAAATACATGCATTATTGATAGCACCCTGTCTACTTTTTCAACCAATCTTCATCTTTAATTCTTTATATTCTGATATAAGAAAAAACCTTAAAATTTTATAGTATGATTGCAAAATTGTTCGAAATAATTCTAATAAGTTACTTATACGTTACGTTACGGTAGTGTCCTTGTAATTTCAAAATAAGGATTTATAAAAGTTATGTTTTTCTAACATTTCAATAAGGATTTATAAAAGTTATGTTTTTCTAACATTTAGAGGTTTTGTTGTTTTAGTTTTAATTTTTTAATACGGACGCAAATTGAAAGCAAAGTAGAGGAGGTAGAACGATATTTTATAGAACTTTCTCTTTTTCTTTTTCTCTTTTATGAGAGAGAGAGAGGGGGGGGGGGTGTTTTCCAAAGATAAGAATTACAAAACAATACCGGAGGGATGCAACAGTAGTAGATTCTGGAAGATTTTCAAAGAGTTCGGGAACATCGTAGATGCGTATGTGGCGGGGAAAAAGGATAGGTCTGGATCATTGTTTGCTTTTGTTAGATTCATCAAAGTGGCAGATGTAAGAGCAATGGAAAGAATGCTTAACAATGTGATGGATAATGGGTATAAAGTAAAGGTGAATGTGGCAAAATATGGAAGAACAAACTAGGGATAAAGAGTAATGGCGGATTCAATCAGGAAGAGAATAATGGAAAATGGGAGCGGGATTATGTGAAGGGGGTTGTTAAATCCATATAAAACCTTTAAGGAGGCATTGAATAGTTGATGTTTAAAACAAAATAAACATGAGGATACACGCAAAAAGGTGGAATGTATTGTTATTCCGGAGGCAATGAGCATTGCATCAAACTCATGGCTGGAGAATTGTCTAGTAGGGGAAGCAAAAGATATAGAGCTGCTCTCAAATTTAGTAGCGGTGTTCTAAGCATCCGGATTTGGTGAATGTTCAATTAGATATATAGGAGGTCTGTTGATTCTGCTTGACTTTGGTTCATCTTTGGTGGCTGATGTATTTCTTACTGGGCATAGGGACACATGGAGTCGATGGTTTTCCTAGTTACGTATGTGGGATGGATCAGTATTTTATAAACAAAGGGTGACATGGGTGAAGATTTGCGGGATTCCTGTGCAGTTTTGGGATGAGAATGTCATATCAGTCATTGTCGAAAAGTTTGGACATGTGTTGATTCCAGCTAATTGTTCCAATGATGCGAAAAATTTGTCCTCTGCAAGAGTTTGTATTTTAACCACCAATCAGGATTATTGTATAAATCAATGGGTAGAAGTTCAGTGGAAAAAGGTGTCATTCAATGTTAAAATTCAAGAAGATGGAGACTGGAATCCGAAGATAAATCTTTCTGAGGAGGATTCCGATTCCGATAATGATTTAGAAGAAGGTGAAATGGTGGATTCATATGACGATGATGATGCTTGTGATCGGAAGGGTGGTGAGAGATGTGTTGATGAAGATGATGTAATGGCGGTTACCGGAGTGAAATCGTTGGTGGTGGTCGGACAGACGCCGGAGGCAGGGGAATACTCTAGATCGGATGACACGGAAGTTGAAGAGACGATTGGTGATTATTTTGACAGGAATTTTAATGTAGTCGGCGCACATGAGGGGGAAAGGTCGAGGATAATCTATTGAATAATATGGTAAAGTCTTGTGGTCCAAGTAATACTGGGCTGCAAAATTCTGGTGGCCCAAGACCAAGTGGTAGGGAGTTTGGGCCAACCGAAAACTATGATGATTATATCCAAACTTAAATAATTCCTTTTCTGAAGCTTCTTTTTTAAAAGCGTCCTTTTCATCGCAGCCTGGGAGAAAACTGAAGTTGGGTGGAAAAAAGAAAGTAAAATCAGTAAAATTTAAGGATATTATTAGAGACTCAATGAATAAAAAAGGAAAAATGAAAGGAGCCAGATATCAGAAGGAGTCGAGTCTTAGATCAAATTCGTTGGAGGAGATTACTAAGTCGACAGAGGCGGACTCTACATCGGCCGAGGTACGTAAAACCATCGATTTGGGAGTGGCTATCGGATATAAGATGGAGGGAGTTGAGGTTGCTATGCGATCAGTTGTAGAAGGTGAAGGTGTTAAAAATATTATCCAATGAATTGTTTATCTTTAAATATTAGAGGAGCTGGGGAGGTTGGAAAGCAGGATTGGGTACGTGATTTAAAATCGAAGTTTCAAATTAATTTTGTGAGCTGTCAAGAAACGCAAATGAAAGATGAATTCGTTGATATTAAGCAATTCTGGGATCATTCTGAATTCAGATTTGAGATTGTGGACTCTTGTGGCAGATCAGGTGGGTTGTTTTGTGTTTGGAATCCGATGATTTTTGAGGTGGTTGAAACTATAAAAAATAATTATTTTATTGTTGTGTCGGGTTATTGGAAAGGTATTACTGAAAGAGTTAATGTTGTTATTGTTTATGCTCCGGTGGATGCGGTTGATAGATCGTTGTTATGGGCCGACTTAAAGCAAGTGAAGTGTATGGGAAATGGTATATGGCTATTTATGGGAGATTTTAACGAGGTTAGATGTAAAGAAGATAGATTTTCATTGATGGCGTGTGATTCTAGCATGGAGGAGTTCAATTGGTTCAATTAGGACTGTGAACTTTTTGATTTTAACATGGGGGGGGAGAGATAATTCACTTGGATGAGCCCGGATGGTCGAAGTCTCAGCAAAATTGACCGTTTTCTAGCAAATGAGGAGTTTCTAAACAGATGGGCTTCTGTTGCGGTCACTATTCTTCCAAGACTGCATTCGGATCACTGCCCAATTATTTTAATCAGCGAGGTATTTGATTATGGTCCTATACCCTTCAAGTTTTTTAATTCATGGTTAAATCTGGATAGGGTTTCTGAAGTAGTGTTGTCTTCTTGGGGAAAAAAATTAACTTTGGAAAAGCATATTTACAGCTGTTAAAGAAATTTCAGAAACTGAAAAAAGACATTAGATGTTGGAGGATAGATTTGAGGGAGAAAGAGAATAGTTGTTGGAGTGATTTGGTTGCCAAAATTGATGTTTTAGAGTTGCAAGCGAGTATCGTGCTCTTTCTTCACCTGAGAGATTGCAAAGGAAAGAATGGAAAAACAAGATAAATGAAATTGAGGCAATCACAAAGCTTGACTTAAAACAAAAAGCTAGAATTAGATGGGAGGTGGAGGTGGAGGGAGACGAAAACAATAGATTTTTCCATGGAATTCTCAATAATAACCTGAAGCGTAATAGAATTAATGGATTAACCATTAATGGTAGCTAGGAGACGGATCCGGGAATTATAATGGAGAAAGTTTGGCAATTTTTTTCGTGTAAATTTAATGAAGTGGAGATTGTTAGGCCGAAAATTGTTAGCAACAGGTTCTTGAAGATTTCGAACACTGATAGAGTTGATTTGGAGAGTCCTTTTTCCATGTTGGAGATTAAAAATGCGGTTTGGGCATGTGGAAATGATAAGGCCCCGGGACTGGACGGTTTTACCTTCAAGTTCTTGAAGGAGTACTGGGATGTGTTCAAAGATGATATTTTTGCATTTATTAAAGAGTTTGAAGCCTCGGGTACGATTATCAATGGCTGCAATGCTTCTTTCATTTTGTTGATTCCAAAGAAGTCTGATCTGTTTGTTCTTAGTGATTATAGACCGGTTACAGAATTCTATCCAAAGTACTTGCTCTTAGATTAAAGAAGTTTATAGGGAAAGTCATTGGTTTGGAGCAATCGGCTTATGTGGAAGGTAGGAGTATTCTAGATGGCCCGCTTGTAGTAAATGAGCTCTTATCTTGGGCAAAGAGGATTAAAAAACAAGTGCTTATTTTCAAAGTTGACTTTGACAAAGCATTTGACTCGTCAAATTGGTGCTATTTGGATTCTATTTTGGAGCAAATGAATTTTGGCGTTAAATGGAGAACTTGGATTCGTGGATGTCTTTCCTCGGGAAAGGCTTCCATTTTGGTGAATGGTTCCCCCATTAAAGAGTTTGTTATAAAGCGGGGTGTGAGGCAAGGAGATCCTTTATCGCCTTTCTTATTCATTATTGCCATGGAGGGGCTTGGTATTTCTATGAAAGAAGCTTGTGACCGTCATATCTTTCAAGGTATTTCCTTACCTCATGGTGGGCCTATCTTGTCTCATCTCATGTATGCGGACGATTTATGTTTGTGGGAGAGTGGTCCGAAATTAATTTCTTGAATTTAAATCGAATCCTTAGATTCTTTTTTCTTGCTTCGGGTTTGAAGGTGAATCTTTGTAAAAGTAAGGTCTTTGGCATCGGGGTGGATGATATTGATACCGCTAGACTTGCTAGTATTTTGCATTGTGAACCCGCTTCTTTCCCATTTTCCTATCTTGGTCTTCCTATTGGGGCTAATATGAAGCTTACTAGGAATTGGAATCCCATTGTGGATAAATTTAAAGCCAAGCTATCATTATGGAAGGCTAGATCTCTCTCGTTTGGAGGAAGACTCACTCTTGTGAAATATGTTTTAAGTAGTTTGCCCTTGTACTATTTCTCAATTTTTAGAGCTCCAAAGAAGATTATTGAGTTGCTAGAAGGTATACGGAGGAGGTTTTTGTGGGGAGGTAATGAGAATAGAAGGAAAATTCATTAGGTGGCTTGGGATGTGGTTACTAAACCCAAGAACTTGGGAGGTTTTGGAGTGGGGTGCCTTAGATCGATGAATCTTGCTCTTCTTGCGAAATGGTTGTGGAGGTTAAAAAAGGAATATAATACTCTTTGGTCCTCTTCTATTAGAGCTATTCACAACATAAACTGTATTTATGGAAAACCTTTGGCTAAATGTGGTATTCCCGGGACGTGGCTTACGATATATCGTAGCACTTGGGAGTTGGAGGAGTGGAATATTTGTCTGGATGATCTTTTTTTTGCAGGAAATTAGAGGATGGAAATTGTACTCATTTCTGGAAAGACAAATGGTGCGGAGATATAACTTTAAAATATACTTTTCCGGAGTTATACAAAATTGAGTCAAACACAAATTGCAAGGTTTCAGACAGGTTGGAGGGTAGAGACGAATCTGTTTTGCGTACAGATTGGAAGAGGTTACCGAGGAGGGGTAAAGAGATGGCTAAGCTTGAGGGTTTAGAAGCTGCTATGGAAGGTACAACTCTGTTTGTTTCTGATGATACGTGGGTGTGGAAAGGTAGTTCTTCGGGGCTGTTCTCGGTTTCTTCTCTTAGAGGTTTGATGACGTTAAATCAAGGTGCAAATTGTAGCATGGCTGAATTTCAATGGGTGAGTTGGGTACCTATCAAAGTTAATTGTTTCGTTTGGAGGATACTTTGTAACAAGATCCCGGTTGCTTATAATTTATTGCTTAGAGGGGTTGTGCTTACTGAGTTGTCCTTCAAATGGTGTGGAAGTGAAACGGAGTCCATAAAGCATATTTTTTTAATTGCTCTTTTTCTACGCATATTTGGATTTGGTTTGGAGCTTGGAGTGGCCTGTTTGTTATTGCTCTAACCTGTATTGAGGACTTGATCTCTATATTAAAGATCTCGGTGGTAAGTAAAAAGAGGAAAAAACTGGAGTTGACGCTTTTATACTCGGTGGTGTGGGTAATTTGGAAAACTTGCAATGCTTTGGTGTTCAACAATAGGAAAAATTCCTCTCTCAAGGTGGCAGATGAAATTCAGTTGTTATCCTTTAATTGGTTTAAGAATAGATCGATGTTTAGTAATAGTTGTTGGTCGGATTGGTCTATTTCTTCGTTTCTTGCTTGTACTTTGTAATTTGTGCTAGCTTCTTACTAGTTCTTTTTTAATATATGTATCGTTCAAAAAAAAAACAATAATGTGAAAAGTGTGATTCTGAAAACACTGAAAAACTAGACATATAATGATAAAACAATTATTCTAGTTAATTTTGGTGGGAAAGTCACATATATTGGGAACATACATGTATGATGGATTTAACAATGCTAAACGAATATATTTATTGTTGGGGCTCTACCTGTTGGCAATTGTTGGACACCGCTAGGAGATATGTCCTTTGAAACCTTGTCAAGGGCGCTCCACTCGACCCCAGTGCTCTTAAGATAAAACCACTTTATTCGAGTTTGCATTTTGCACCTTCCGTTTTGAATGATGTCAGTAGAAATTTGGGTTGGGTGGATTTTGCCAAAAATTATGGTGGATTTAGATTGGGTCCTAATCTATCTTCAAACCGGCTTGATCCGATTTTGGGTGGATTTGACTAAATTTTAGGGTGGAATTGGATTTTAATTTTGGCAAATTTGATTTTTAATTCGGGATCAAATCTAGTTAGGGTCAAAGTATATATATCTTGTCCTAATCACATGGATTGGATTAATCCAATCTGGATTTGCAAACTTTGGTGTAACATCCTGTTTTTTGTCATTTCTTATTTCAGGGCCGTGGGCCGAAAGTCGATTGTGTAAAGGTTGTGGGTCTTAAGGAGGCAAAGTTTAGTCCTTGTGGAAGAAGGTAATGATGGTTAAGAGATTTAATCCTTAAATTGTGTTTTGGGACGAAGGGTAGAAAGGAAAAAGTCATAGGCCGGGTTCTCTCATGATATATGGATTTTTGTTTGAGTAGTTTTTAGTCCAAGATATTTAGATAATATTGTGGGGCTCTTCAATACCTTTCCGTGGATGTAAAGATCGTCAAAAACGGAGTTGGAACGAAGAAGTTATGACTGTTAGAAGTTAGGGGGTTTTGGGTTTAGCCTAGTACGCTGGGCGTACTAGGCAAGGACGATCGCGAAGAATCAACCTAGTATGCTGGGAGTACCAGGAGTACGTTGGGCGTACGTGATTAGAACCCAAACCCTAATTTCGGGGTTTTGAGCCCTATTTAAGCCCCTTAACTTCCCCAAAACCTTTCGATTCTCAACCTCCACCTCTCCAACGTCCTCCCGTGAAACCCTAACCCTAGTTTGAGCCTTGTGAGCAAAATAATGTGTTTTTAAGTGATTTTGAGTGTTCTTGGTGCATCTTGGAGAAGAAGGAGCTCATCGGAAAAGTGTTGGTTGCATTGGAGCTTGTAGATCCAGACCTTTTTCACCTTGATCTTTCTTTTGGAGGTATAAAGCTTGAATCTTGATGATGCATTTGTTAGATCTAGCTAGTTTTGGGTGTTACGAGCTTTTGGTTACTTTAGTGCATAAAGTTTAGATGTTGAATGTTTGTGACCTTGTTATGAATAAAGTTGGAAACTTTATCCATCTAAACATCATAATGATTCAGATCTGAAGGTTGGAGACTTAGGCTTAGTGGATTAAGTTGAGAGAGATCTTGGTTGTTTAGACCATCCTAATAGATAAAGTTGGAAACTTTATCCATTATGGAGCTAGTGGGAACCATAAAAATGTGATCTTTGTCCTTTTATCCCTTTCATGCAAGAGTTATCATGTCTTAATGGATTAATAAGTTAGGGTTTCAGCTTTTGGACCTTTTCTAGCCATGGAAAGTCATAAAGGTGGAAACTTTATGACTTAAGTCGATGTTCTGAGTGTAGATCTGAGCTTTGGACAAAATTCCTTAATGGATAAAGTGCTTAATAGAGGAGTGAGGACATGTAGCGTACGATGGGCGTACGTTGAGTATGTTAGGCGTATTCAACAACCTTGTACTTTGACTTTCATTGACTTCTGTTGACCGTTGACTTTTGACCAAGTTTGACTTTAGATCAAAGTTGAGGATTTTGGGGTATTAATTAAGGTTATATCTGGCTCTGGTGTTAGTGAATTCCCAGGTGCAAACAGTGCAGAAAATGGATATAAAGAACACCCAAAACGGAGCTCGTATGCGAAAGATATGAATTTCTGAAGTTCGGGGCACGAACTTCAACCTATGTCAGAACTCACGATGTGAACATAGAGTTCACGACGTGAACTCAGTGATTGACACCTTCAGAGCCTGACAGACTGATGTCGCAACTACGCACCTGATGACGACCAAGTTCACGACGTGAACAAGCGTAGTTCACGACGTGAATAGCGAAATTCAACCCTATAAATAGAAATCGAAGGCAGCCGATTTTGGTTGCTAATTTCTCAACCTCTCTCCTACTTTTCTCATCATTAAGCCTACTTTTAGCCCCACGAAGTCCCGATATCATCCCCGACACCGAAGCAAGTCTCGAAGCCTCGAAGATCCCGAGAAAAAGAGTTTTCGAGCCGAAACTTTGCCCGCGTGAAGCCCGGTTTTTGAAGATATCGCGGTTTCATTGAAGAATATTACTTTATAGAGTCGTAGTGTTGTCCGATCATCGTCTTATCAAGTGAGTGCATAGTCCCTTTCATGAACATGATTTTAATACAAGTATTGTCTGAATGTATTAAATATAAGTTTTGTGTGAGTTATTTGATGATGTCTGAATTAAGTGTTAAAGAACATACCTGATTGTTTATGATAACTTAGGTTAAAGAGTAAACCTAAGGTTTGTTATAATGGTTATGGGGTAGTATCTCTTTATGAGTACGAGTGAAATATATACGGAGAATAGAACTTTAAAATATGTCATTGATCCGGAAGCATGGATTAGACATAGTTATTCGTCCCTAGTCCGAGAGTATGGATTGGACTTAGTTAATTATCATTAATCCGGGAGTATAGATTAAGACTTAGTCAGTTGTCATTAATCCGGGAGTATGGATTAAGACATAGTCAGTTGTCCTTAGTCTGGGAGTATGGACAGGACATAGAATCTGTCATTAGTCTGGGAGTATGGATTTAGACGTAGACCAATTGTCCCTTATCCGGGAGTATGGAATGGTCACAATCATGGACTCGAGAATATGGGTTCGATCTGGGAGTAAGAGTTAAAATTTAAGGTCCAAGGGTATGGATAGTCTCGTTGAGAGGATTGACGGGGTGGGGTAAGAGTTGGTTATATATATATATATATATATATATATATATATATATATATATATAGAGAGAGAGAGAGAGAGAGAGAGAAAATTTTATATTGTGTGAATTCTAAATTATATATATGTTATAACATTGTGGGATTGAAATCCCTATGTACTCACCAGGTTTTCCAAACCTGACCCACTCAATATTTTTGTATCATAGGTATCGATACAAAGACACATTACACTGAGAGATTAAAGAGATGTATATCATTAGTGTAGATGAATGTAAGTTCGGTTTATGCTTATGTGTCCGTATTGACCAGGACATCCCAAATGTTTTAAAACGAATAAAATACATCTCTTCGGATATGCTTGGATAAAGTATTTATCATGTTTTCTGGGAACAAATTCCGCAACAGTTTTCTTTAAAAGATTACTCTGATTTTAAAACAAAGCATAAACAAATCGGTCTTTTCTGGCCGTGAAATTTGGGGATGTCACAACTAGTTTATGTATCCTGGTATATAGGATGTTGTTATTCTGTGGTGATCTGTTAGATTTGTATCCTGGTATGTAGGATGTTGCTGTACTACTAGTGATCTGCAAGATCTTTGTATATATCCTTATATGATAGGATGTTGTAGCAGTGGTATACTGGTTATCATCTAGTGGAGTGCACTAGGGGGTTGTATGTAGTCATGTAGGATAGCCTGAGAACTCTTGATCTAGGCTTTCTTGAATGTTACTTTTTTGGTTGTGGCTCTAGAGTAGGATTATTTGTTCGGGTGGCTATCTCACATCTGGTTACTTATGGCTACGCATTTCATGGAGGTTAATTGGTAGCGGGACAATATGATGTGAGAGGACTTATAGGAAGTAGTGAGTTGTATGATTGATTTTTTTCCTGTATTATATTCCTACTTGATTCTTGATTGTTTATATGTCGACATGTGGTGGTAGTGGATTGAGACAGTCCTGCTTTGTGTGTGAGCCAACAGACCGAGGGTAATTCATCCCGACGGCTGGGACCCGAGGGTATACTAGTCTGATGACTGATTGGGCCCATTATATATTGGCATTCCAGTCTGATGACTGATTGGGGCGGGGGTAATCCAACCCGATGGCTGTGGACCCGATGGTATTCCAGCCCAATGGTTGATTGGACCCGTTGCATGTTGGCATTCTAGTATGAGGACTGATTGGGCTTGGGCATTCCAATCTGATTATTGTGGGCCGTTATGCATGCTTGTATGTTTATCGTATTGGGTATTTTGGGGAAACTCACGAAGCTTTGTGCTTACCCAATTGTTAATGTTTTTTTTTTTTTCAGGTATCATCGGTTATCATGGGAAGGCGAAGGCATGACTGTACACATTCATCAGCAGCAATGAAGATTCCGCGCTTTAATATTACTCTAATTTTCAATAAATGTATGTTAGAATAAACAGTTTTTTAATAATGGATTTATAATTGGGAAGTTTTACTCTAATAAAAATCAAAATTTTTGGTTGTGAAATTGGGATGTTACAAGTTTGTATCAGAGTCCTGGTTTGAGCGAATTGGAGGAACACTTGTGTGAATCCAGTCTCAAACTAGGATTCGAGAATTTTCACATAAACGTTTTTAAAAAAAGAACTTATAATAAAAGGGTTGAGTTAAGGACATGGGCTTGGTCTCTTGTCATGTTCTTGTTTGATTGTTGGCTTGGGATCAGGAACGTGGACCTTGACTTAACTTTGGTTTTACAGGAAGATGTGGTGTGTACAGTCAGCCAAAGCCCGAACAGGAGAGTGGTTCCCAAAATACCCATACTTGTTATATGTGTTGAGTTCTGAATTTGTTGATATGTGAACTGTTAGAAAAGCATGCTAGTGGATAATTAAGGTTCTTATAAGGACCGTTGGATAGAAGTGCCTAATTTCGGTGATGCCTTATGATATAGATAATTGCTTGCTATATATTACTTAATTGTGTGATTGTTGTGTGTATGTTGCTTAGTTGTATATGTTTGAGATTAAATAGCCTTAGATTTATCGAATTAGCTTTATTTCTGGTTCCTTGTTTGGTTGTGGACTTAGCACATAGTTGATTATTTGGTAGTCTATCCGACCCCATATTGTGTACAACAAGCATGCACAAAAGCAACCAGTGGTACATAAGTGAGGATAATCCTAGGAAGAGTGCCTAGTAATTTAGTTGTATCTCGTAGGAGAAATGGGTGTTAGCACACCTAAGAGTGGTCTAGTGCGGTGACTTAGGACCTTGGGATGAATTCTGAATCGACTACGGATAGGTATGGAATGTAGTATAAGCTTGTACTACTGAAAGCACAAGATTCGTATGAGATTCGGGAGGAATTTAGAGGCTACCAAGGAACTAATAGGAGGGTAGCCTGGTGTGTTGAGCACTTTGTTTGATTTCTAATCTTTCCATGGTGTATTTTTAGTATGTCAGTCGTTGAAGGTTCATGATCCGGAGCTGTTGGCATTGGGTAAGCAGGTCTGAGTGAAGAGGAGATCCGCGAGATCATTGTTGCCAGTGTGGCTGAGGCGAGTGTGCTCAAGACAGAGATTCGCGATACTTGAGTGTGCTCAATACGGAGATTCACGATACTGGAGCGGTCCTGTTTTGTGTGCGAGCCAGTAGACTGGGGGTAATCCAGCCCGATGGCTGTGGACCCGTGGGTATACCAGTCCGATGACTGATTGGGCCCTTTGCATATTGGCATTCCATTCCGATGACTGATTGGGCCGATGGTAATCCAACTCGATGGTTGTGGACCGAAAGGTATTCTAGCCTGATGGTTGATTGGACCCGTTGCATGTTGGTATTCCAGTCCGAGGACTGATTGGGCATGGGCATTCCAATCTGATGATTGTGGGTTGTTATGCATGCTTGTATGTTTATCGTATGGGGTATTTTGGGGGAACTCACTAAGTTTTGTGTTTACCCAGTTGTTTATGACTTTTTTCTAGGTATCATCGATTATCATGGGAAGGCGAATGCGTGACTGTACACATTCATCATCAACAATGAAGATTTTGCACTTTAATATCACTCTGATTTTCAATAAATGTATGTTGGAATAACGGTTTTCTTAATAATGAATTTATACTTGGAAAGTTTTACTCAAATAAAAATCAAAATTTTTGTTGTGAAATTAGGACGTTACATTTGATTTCGATTCAATAAGATTTTACAGATCATATCACCTTTTTTTTTTTTGCAATATTGGGTTTTTTTCCGTGTATCTCTAATCACCGACAATATAATATAAAAATAATTTTTATGATCATTTCATTTATATTTATTTTATATCTTACCACCTCCTAAATGTGTGACAACCCGAAATTTCTATTTTGTACAACCATTCACTTCAATAGAAGTCATTTTTATCACTTTTTCACCTTTTCAAGACTAGAACTCAAGATCCTCTCAAGTATCATCCGATTTTCCTTCTTGATCTTCAACTTTGTAAGTGTTTCTTGCCCTAATAAGTTGATATCTTACTTAATCTAGTGATCTTACATGATTGCATCCGTGAAATCATTCCATTTGTGTAGATCTTCAAGTGTTCTTAGTTTCACCAAGAACACACACTAGTGTTTTTGGACTTTTAACACCCTTTCAAGCTTCTACATAGTAAGTACTCTTACCTTGGCTTGTTATAAGGCTTGTTACACTTCTTAATCATCTAGAAAACACAACAAATCACAAGATCAAAGGTGTTTATGGTCCAAACATGTTCTTGGACCGTAAACCCTAATGAAGGGGCCATTGTGTGCCCTAGTCCCTTACCAAGCCTTGGATACTAGTCTAGATCCCATCCTTGATGTGCTTAGGACCTTAAACATGAAAAGACCATGAACCATTAGAGTTTACGGCCGTAAACACATGGAGAAATGGTCCATGGGCCGTAAACTCTACAAAGGGGTGAAATGATGCCACAATCACTTCCTAAGGCTTAGACTTGAAGTAGGAATGCTTCATTATGACTTTTAGGACTTCAAAACACAAAATGGTGGAGTTACCATGAGTTTACGGCCGTAAACTCCAAGGGAGTTGGTCCCAAAACCGTAAACTCCAAAAGAGTTTACCCTTGGACCCTAAACTCAAATGCAAGGCCCTACAACCCTTAGATGCAATCCTTAGTACTTGTAACACTTGAATCAAGGTGTTTCCTAGTCCCGGAAGGTGTTTCCTTTCATATAGTTGTTTATAAACACTATATTCATGTCAATATGTGTCCTTATATGTCATTTAGGACCTATTGTGTCTCGGGACTTCATTCGTGGAACTTCTAATCCTTACACGCATACCCGTTTGAATCACCCACATCAGGTGAGTTCATACCCCGTAATGAATCTTTTAACTGTTTTAACTGTTTAAGGGGGGGGGATACAAGTTGAACACACTGATAATTGTGTAAATGTTTGTTATAAACATCTTTCAAAATGTTACTTATGTTATTTATAAGTTGTCAAAACATTTCAAAAAAACTCTTTTAAAAGTTATGTTGCTTTATAGTTATACAAAACTCTGTTTTTAAAGTACAAGCATAACTTAGTAGATAAACGAGTCTTTTCAGTAACAGTTCAAGTAGAACATTAGTAAACTATAATAGGTATAGTTTAGGAGAATGCTATTCATTACTTCCAGTACAATGAAGCACATAAAGAGTTAGTTCTTACATAAATCAAACAATACCATACAGAACATATAGTGAAGAGAATCAAACAATACCATATAGAGAGAACGTACAATATACAGTACAAAACAATCAAGTTAGGTTGCTATAGCATGAGAACACATACAGGATCTAATTATACCAATGAATCACTAACTCATTGTTTTAAACAAAAGGTGATAGTTATATTGGGTATACATGATCATATACTTTAATGTGAATTACATGGCTTGAAAGAATTTGCAGAGGTCGTGTTTAGTTCCCCTAATCTCCTGACAGGGAGAGCGTTTAGTAAGGGTTCTAGCCTTCACATTATAACCGTAATAAAACAAATATGTTTTTAGGTTATTAGTACATCCGCATGTCATTATAAACGACAACTGTGTACTTACACTTCCCTTTCTTTCATAAAGTGACAGTACTACTTGAAAGTCCAATTCAAACTATTTTCGAGTCAAGATAGTTATAAACTAGGGAAAATATACATTCTTACAAACGACAAACGGAACAGTCGAGTCTAGCACGTAACAGAAGATGCCTTGGTAGAAGGATACGATTAAAAGATAGGACCATAATGCTAGCCTTATGATTCCTTAATGTATACACCACAGGATATATATATACTAATAGGGTCCAACAGGTAATAGGATGTGTGCTCTCCGCTTCATTTCCTGTTCCTTGTTTGGTTGTGGGCTTGGAACGAATTCACCCAACCTATTTTCTATCTGATTCTATATATATGTATGCTTAGTATACATTAAGTCATCATAAGGGTACCAGGTATGGGTCAGGTTATAGGACACAGAGTCAAAGCACAGTTTTTCTAGTACAAAACATACTTTCAGTACTTTTGGTATACAAAACTAGAAACTTCCCAGTAAAGGGTTTAATCCATTTTATTAAACCATTTCAATTTAAAAGACCTTAGGTGAGTAACTCTGTAATACCTTAGTTTATACATCATGTTTATATATAAAACTAATACCCAATAGGTAGTTGGATGTGTGCTTTCCGCCTTACTTCCTGTTCCTTGTTTGGTTGTGGGCTTAGGGCAGATTCGCTCAATTAACTTTCTATCCGATATTAGATTATATATAGCAGTATAAACTAAGCTATTATAAAAGTAGTCACTGTGGTCACTATTTTTCTATAAGAAATAAGGGTTTTCTTAAAGAACTTCTTCATTAGATATAAAGGAAACATTACAATTAACTCCATGAGTAACAAGTGATTACACCAAGGTTATATATGACGATGATCTAACAACCAATGGAATGTGTGCTATCCGCCTTAATTTCTGTTCCTCGTTTGGTTGTGAGCTTGAGGCAGATGCGCATAATCGATTGTTTGTTTACTCTGAGTCTTATATAACTTGTACCCACTTAGTACCCATAGAATGGGTTGTAGTGTCATTTTACTTAAACTTCCATCAAAGTAGGAAATATATGATTTTCTAGAGGAACATGCGAACTTTTCAAAACAGAACTACAACTTACACCATTTTTATATATACATTTTCAACAACACCTTACAACTTACTCACATCACTAAAATCTTATGAACTCACCAGCTTAATTGCTGATCAACTCTTTCAAATAACTTGTATTTTCAGGAGACTATTAGACAGGTGCTCGTGCTGGGGATTCAGAAGATGAAGCATTATAGCTTCAAGTCTTGTTTTGTTATTTGTTTATGAATTCTATGTTTTGTGAACACACGCATTGTAAACACTTTCTTTCGAAATGAAATGGTTGTTCATTACTTGATTACCATATACATATCTCGTGATGCTAAACATGACGTCCTCCACCCCTGAGCGATTCCGTCGTTCCGGTTTTGGGGTGTGACAAAATGTGTCAACACATTTAGGTTTATTCCACAAAATCCATTATATATACAATGTTGTTCTGTTATAGCCCTGATTTTATTTTTTGTTCCTCATTTGTCATTATATTTTTGAAAACGTTTTATTTTTGGGCCATTGGTCGGCCACCAACGGGTCATGATGACGTGTCGGTTTTGTATTTTTTCTCAGTTTGAATTTAGCTCCAACATTTACATATGAGTTTGCATTTTGCATTAATATCTATGTATGTGTTTGCATTTATCCCTAACATTTTTTGGTCCCCATTTGCCACTATTTTTTTTAGAAAAAATTTCATTTTAGTCATTGGCCAGTCATGAATAAGTATTTTAAAACGTATAACTTAAAATGAAAAAAGAAAAAACAAAGGCAAGAATCGAAACCATGACTTCTCCTTGAGGATGGGGCGTGTTAGATAGTAAGCCAATGAATCATTTTTTTTGTATTATCAGTGTTTGTTGTATTTAATCTACACATATATTTTAAAATAAAGGAAAATGACCTAGACAAGTGTTGATTCCGAGACATCTAATAAACGATGTGACAAGTTAATCTTTGAGACAATAAAAATTGTCATTTCTTTGGTTTCTCAATAAATATGTCATTAGAAACATTTGGTTTCTCAATAAATATGTCACCAGAAATAACCAATTGTTTCTTAGATGAGTTACGAATGAATTAACAATTTTGATTTGCTTAAAGATTAGTGTGTTATAATGTTTATTATATGTCACAGACTCAAGCCTTACACTAGGTCTTTTTTCCTTCGTTTCAAAATACATGTGTACATTAAATACAAAAAAACACTAATAATACAAAGAAAAAAAAAGTCATTAACTTACTAGCTAACACGCCCCGCCCCTCCAAGAGAAGTCTTAGTTTTGACTCTTTAAAAGTATTTGGTTTTTCAACAAATATGTTATTATAAATTGCTAATTGTTTTTTAGATGACTTATGAATGAATTAACAATTTTGATTGACTCAAAGATTAACATGTCATATTTTTTATTAGATGTCACAAACTCATGACTCACACTAGGACTTTTTCATCATTTTAAAATACATGTGTAGATTAAATACAACAAACATTGATACTACAAAAAAAAAGAGTCATTGACTTAGTAGCTAACACGCCCCACCATTCAAAGAGAAGTCGTAATTTCGACTCCTGCCTTCGTTTTTTTTTATCATTTTAAGTTATTACGTTTTAAAATATCTATTTGCGACTGACCGGTGGCTAAAATAAAAAAATTTCAAAAAAATAATGGCAAATGAGGAACAAAAAAATGTTGGGGATAAATGCAAACCCATATGTAAATATTATGGCTAAATGGAAACTCATACGTAAATATTGAGACTAAATGCAAACTGAGAAAAATATGAAACCGACACGTCATCATGACATGTTGGTGACCGACCAAGGGCCAAAAAATAAAACATTTTATAAAATATAATTGCAAATAAGGAACAAAAAATAAAGTTGAGGCTAAATCAGAATAAGATTGTATATATAATGGTTTTTGTGGAATAAACTCACATATTTATATTTTGATGTACAATAGAAATATAAATATTTTTAGATTTTTATCTTAAAGTTTAAAGATTACATATCACAAAAATGACCATCGGAATATTTTTATATTGTGACATAACCTTCTTTTGATGAATTTTAAAAAATAACCACCCCATCCTTAAGAAGGGGACAAAGTGATATGAAATTCAACATATCATATAAAGATGCATTTAATTCTAACTTTTTGAAAAATTCCAACAATACTTGATTTCAGAATGATTTTTATGGATTTTATTTTATGTTATATGGGTTTAGAGTTTTACTAACTCAATACTCAATTATGTTATTCCAAATGAGCTTGTATAACTACTTTTTTAGAGATGGTCGTGGGAGTGAAACAAAGACATAATGTAGTAAATAACGCTAGCTTACACATGTTTGATGTTATGGTAAGGATTTAATTAACTTGTGTTATCAACTTTTATAAGTTGGTTAACTTGTTGGCTTTCAAGTCAACATTGTATATAAATCATATTCGCCGGCCTTACGACATAATGGCCATAAATTAATTTGAGTATTGATACTTCTTATGGTGAGGTTGCTTAAGAGGGGTATGTTGTTTAGTGGACATTTCAAAGCAAAGTAATTATTCTTCATTGGTATATGGTTCTAAAGAAATTCGTCATTGCCTTTTTGGATTGTGTAATTGTCTACTAAATCTCTGATCAGGACGAAACAAAAATAGTCAAATGAAGTATCCGAACCATTTTCAACTATCTTTTATTGAAGATATTTTTTATGATTTAAGAAGACACATCAGTTCGTCGAATTCCTTGGCCTCCATGCCCCTTATAGGGTGCCTTTTCCATCCCCACACTCGTTGTGATGGGTTCAAATTAGAGTATATTGTCTTTATGAAATTATCTAATGCTTAGCAATAGTTCAGTCACCAATTTTGGTGCTTAGAAAATTGAGAAGTACAAAGATAGGTTTCTAAAAACATCTAAGGGGGTGTTTGGTTTGTCTTTTTGAGAGACAAAAGTCATTTTTGGAAAAGTTACAAAAAGTCAGGTTTTCCTAACTTTTCCAAAAAGTTATTTTTCCTTATATCTAAAATCCAAAAATAGCTTTTAAAATGTTTTTACCAAACATCTTTTACCGTTCATCTTTTTCAAAATTGACTTTTGCCGCTCAAAAAGACAAGCAAAACACCCCCTAAATATCCTAAGACACGTTAAAAATATTTATTTTGGAGGACTAACCCAAGTTGGTACTAGATAGCAACAACACATTTTCGGTTTATTAATTAATCAGGTGGATAAGGAGACATTTAATTCGTAAAATGTGTCCCATTTGATTGCAAAATTGTACACAAAACAATGATACCCACATATTATAATCACATGTGCATTGCATTTAAAAAAAAAAGTCAAAGGTCATGGCGGCTATGAGCATGGTTTGCAGAAATAACAAAAATTTATAATTTTTGTTATAATTTATAAACGAAGTATTGGTCATCAAACGTAAATGTTTCATACTCGGTAAAGTTGAGGTTGTCACATAATTTATTTGGGGCAACAAATTAAGTAATCAAGGAAGCTTATAAAAAAGCTAAAGTATCATATGATCTGTATAAATATAAATTTTAGTTGATAAACATAATTAATTTCTTATAACACTTGTACTACTGAAAGTTGAAACATTAAAACATGCCAAAAATCACATTCTAAGTTTTCTAGACCATATTTGAGACTTGTTCAACCAAAATAGCATTATTGATATCTTTTGTTTCAGTTGTTTTAGTTACACCAAATCATTCTACCAATATGATTAAAAATGACATGAATATTGACTTTTTCAAAATAAATATTTTCTAATAAAAACCATCGTGAGGTCCTCAGTCCTTACCATATTTTATATGTATGTATAGCATATATTTATATTAAATAAATAATTATTAAATTATGTATTAATCATAAGAGCATCTTTATATATATATATATATATATATATATATATATATATATATATATATATATATATATATATAAGGAAGTAAAGCGGATAACTAGCAAAACTATAAGCACACAAGACAAAATATTTACGTGGTTCGGTCAAGGTGACTTACGTTCACGAGCAAGAGGGGAGTATTTTTTTATTTCAGAACTCTCAAACAGAGATTACAAGTATAATTACACAAAGATTCGCCTATCACTATAGAATTCAAGATACAAAATGACCTAGCATGCATCCCTATTTATACTTGAGGGATCAGACCTAAAACCCTAATGAGCCAAACCCATTGACTCATATGCCCATGAATGGTGACAACCAGTCATATTCCGCCATGCAACATCTTCTGGAACATTCTTACATGTCATACAAACCATGAGCATCAACAACACACATGATGGAGCACATTGTGCCATAGTGGAGCATCATGGTGTACAAGTGGCGCATCATGAACATTAATGGCCCAAAATCCATCATGGTGGCATAACATGGTGTAATCCTTGAGCAATACCAACTTCTGAGCATCCTTGGACGATCTTGAGCATCATAGAGGACTTCATAGCATACGTGGCTCATCAGGGACCAAGATGGTCCATCTTGCGCCACGATGGCGTAATAGGAACGTGGATGGCACAAGTGGCTTCAAGTGTGGCACAAGAACTTCTAGGTTGGAGCAACATCACCATCTTGGCGCGATAAGAACATGCATGGTGCAACAAGGCCATGCTTGGCGCAACAACATACTCCATGGCGCAACATGAGTACCCCATGGCACAACAGGGAGTAGCTTGGTGCAAGAAGAAATGTCATTGGCGCAACAACATCCTTATTAGCCCAATCCTTTATCAGATGGCGCAACAAGGTTGTTGGCTAAGGTGTCTAAGTCCATAACTATTTCTGGTATGTACTTGACCCGACCCGGCATGGTCCATTTGGGTTGCATGGCACCATGCAATTGGATAAACTAAAATGAGAGAAATAACACTTATGGTTTGTTAATATATTATAAGTTCTAATATATTAATAATATTATTTAATTAGTTTGATCAAGAATTAATTTAGAATTAATTAAGTGATCAAAAGATAACTAATTAAATATATGGGTAGATTATGTAAATCTTCCATATCTTATATAGTGGGCTAAGAGGCTCCATGGATTATCAAGTTGGGTTCCACCCATAGGATGCTCCATGGATGCTCCATGGGAGTTACAAACCCATGGGTCATGGAAATGAAGAGTCATGACACATTAGGGTTTACATGGTGTAACCCTAGATGTGTCAACACTATATAAGAAACCCATTCTCCACCAAAATTGGCGACACTAAGAAACAAGAGGGCTATAGCCGATTTTGTAAGTGTAAGATTCTCTCAAAGTTTACTCCTTTGCATTTGGTGTTGTGTGAAGCATTTGAGGCATCACACTTGGGGTGCTAGGCTCACAAGGTTTCAAGGATCATAATCAACAACAAGGTAAGTTATTCTATCTTTCATCCAAGTTAAAAATGTTCCCCATGTATGCTAGATAGGAATATAACCTTGGAATTCAACTTTGCATGATAATTAGACAAACATAGATCCAAGGTTATTAGGGTTGCATGTACACTTAGGAAGTGTTAGAATGCTCAAAACCCATCAGTGGTATCAGAGCCTAGGTTTGTTTGTTGTTGTTTTTTTGTGCAAGTTACTCGTCGAGTATGTTCTTGCACTCGACGAGTAGAGGCTGCAGTTTTCAGAATTTCGACATTTGTTGCTGGAAATGGACTAGAAACATTACCCTAAACTGTTTTGGTGTTTTAAAACTTGTTTTAGATGGTGTAATGTTTATGCTAATCCATTTACAATGGCAATTATCAAAATTACAAGTTTTTTAAGTGTAATTTTTGATTCTTGAAAGTGTTCATATTCATGTTCTTGAACTTATGAAGATTAGATGATCATAGGAATTGTTTGTAACCTTCATGGTAGTTTAATTCATGATCGTAATGTGTTTTAATGGAGTCCATAACTTGTCCTCAAGTTATGGAAAACCAAAAGTCTCACTTTTATTAAAGCCATTAAAAGAACACAAGAGTTATAAAAATGAAGAGTCTTCATTTTTATTACTCAATTAATTCATAAGTTATAAGAAATGAAAAGTTTTGGAAGTTTACAAAACTTGCCCTCAAGTTTTGGAACATGTAAAGTCTTGATTAAAACTTTAGTTCCAACCCTTAGAATTTTAAAAGTTAAAATTCAACCCTTATACTTTATAATATTATAAGTTACTAATATATATATGTATAACGTCAAGTCGTCTTACCGCTAGTACGCCTCAGTCACGAAGCCGGTCTATAAGGGGGGTATAAGGTTGTTGCCTATAAAATGGCAACTTAATGGGTGTCCACTCTCACCCACCGCTTCTTTGATCGGTGGAGGGTCGTTAGCCGAACGGGTAAGACAAGGACTTATAAATTCTCATTAAAAGTATGATGAATATTATAAAGTAACTAAATGCTTTTATTAAATTCCCAATCTTAGTTACTTTAGGAAAATGTGAATAAGGTGCTAATCCATGAAATTACACTTTACACTTTGTTTAAGTCGTTGGTGGAGCGTGTGTGGTTAACCGGCACACTAACTTCGACTTAACAAGGTAGGTAAAGGGTGACTTAAGGTTTACCATAGCATCGGTGGAGCGTGTGTGGTTTACCGGCACATCGATTGAGTGATAAACCTTGAGGGTACCAAGTGATTTGCATGGTTACTTCACACCTCATTTTGTGATCCTCGGTATCCCAGTCACAAAACTTGGAGGGCACACTCGAGATTGAAACATGCCTTTGAAAAGTTCATTGAATCTCAAAAGAATCTAGGAATTTCTAAGAACCAATTAAAAACCTAATATTTATATTTCGTTTTTCATGGTGGAAATTGGGGAATCGTCATTCTCCTACCTTTCAAATATGTTATAGCTTGGATTACGGCATACCTCTTCTAAGTTATAATATATTGTGATTGGATCCTAGCCTTAATATTATATTTGGGTGTTTTATTAAGGACTCTCTTAATATCTAAACTAATCTTGTCCTCTTCTTTCAGATGTCTTCAAACAATGCTGCTTCTGGCTCTAATCCTAATGGCTCCTTTACCCTTATGAACTTGTGTGGGAAAGTCACTTTTGATGGATCCAACTTCAATGAATGGATCAGAAACATCAGGATGATTACCCGCTACGAGGACAAAGAATATGTCCTTGACAAGGAGCTTAAGGAGATTGATGAGAACACTGCAACTCCCCAGGAGATCGCTGACTTCCGGGCACATGAAAGGGATGCTACAAAAGTAGCATGCATCATGTTGGCCACCATGACAGCGGAACTCCAAAAGTCCTATGAGGACTTCTACCCTTTTGAAATGCACCAAGATCTGATGGAAAGATACCATCAAAGTGCACGACAAGAGAGGTATGAAATCATATGCTCTATCATAACAACCATGATGAAGGACGGGGAATCCGTCACGAGCCACATGCAGAAAATGCAAAGGTATGTGGATCGGTTGCTGAAGCTTAATGTGAACTTCCCTGAGGAGCTTGCAATAGATATCATTTTGCACTCCTTACCATCGTGCTATGATCAATTCCGCATGACATATCACATGAATAAGGAAGAGGTCACACTCAGCAAACTTCAGGGACTCCTCAAGACCGCAGAAACAGGTCTTAAGGGTAAGTCGGTTGTTAACACTCCTACTCCAAACTCCGCCCCGGTTTTGGCAATCGGGAAAGGTAGAGGGAAGAAGAGGAAGAGCTCTTCGAAGGGTACCAAGGCTAGGACCCTTGATGGCTCTTCTTCAAGTGGAACCAAGAAAGGTTTTGTCACTCCTTCTTCTGACCCAAAAGAGGCTGAATGCTTCTATTGCCATGAAAAGTCACATTGGAAGCGGAACTGCCCAAAGTACCAGCAAGATGTGAAGGATGGGAAAGTTAAACCCAACCATGCAGGTATTTACACTATCTTATCTAATAACTCACCCCATTCTAACTCTTGGGTCCTTGATACCGGTTGTGGTATTCATATCTGTTCTGATTTGCAGGGACTAAGAAGAAGTGAGAATGTGGAGCATGGAAGAATAAACTTAATCATAGGGAATAGGAAAGCTTTACCTGTCACCAAGATTGGAGTTTATACTTTATCGCTAAGTAGTGGGTTTAGTTTAGATTTGAATAAATGTTGTTATTCGCCAGAAATGGCTAGAAATATTATTTCCTTTCATGCATTGTATAAACAAGGTTTCACCTTTTCATTTGATAATGAAGTTGGTTCGATTAATGCTTTCTTTAATAATGTTCTTTATTTTAAAGCATTACCTTGTGATGGTGTGTATGAAACTGGATCTGTGGTTGATAACTTAGGAAATAATGTATTGTGTATTGATTCTGTTAATGATAATAACTTAGATAAAGCATCATTATGGCATTGTCGTCTTGGACATATAAGCAAGAAACGCATAGGCCAACTCCAAAAGGATGGAGTATTGGAGTCATTTGACCTAAAGTCAGATGATAGTTGCGAATCATGCTTACTTGGAAAAATGACAAAGTCACCCTTCACAGGTTCTTGTGAGAGGGGTGAAGGTTTGTTGGATCTTATACACACGGATGTGTGTGGGCCCTTCAAACATGCCACAAGGGATGCTAATCGTTATTATTTGACTTTTACTGATGATTTTAGTAGATATGAATATGTCTACCTAATCAAGCATAAGTCAGAAACCTTTGAGAAATTCAAAGAGTTTAAGCAAGAAGTGGAGAATCAGTTGGGCAGGAACATTAAGATGCTTCGATCCGATCGAGGTGGTGATTATCTTAGTTCAGAGTTCCTCGACTATCTTAGGGAATGTGGGATTGTCTCACAATTGACACCTCCTAGGACACCGCAGTTGAATGGTGTAGCTGAGAGGCGTAATCGAACCTTGTTGGATATGGTTCGTTCCATGATGAGTCGAGCTTCGCTACCAATCTCATTTTGGGGGTATGCCTTAGAGACTGCCGCCCATATCCTTAATCTAGTTCCCACAAAGAAAGTTGCCAAAACTCCTCATGAGATGTGGACTGGTAAAGTACCCAAACTAGACCACATTAAGATTTGGTGTTGCGAGAATTTCGTGAGACGTGAGACTCATGATAAGCTCGAACCTCGAAGTGAGAGGTGTATTTTCATCGGTTACCCACAGAAATCCTTTGGTTACCTCTTCTACAGACCTAGTGAGAATGTGGTCTTTGTAGCTAGGAGGGCTTTCTTTCGAGAGAGAGAGTTCATAAGCCAAGGAGACAGTGGGAGGCAATTTGACCTTGAAGAAATTCAAGAGTCAAGTGGTGAAGGAACTTCAAACCCTAGCACTCAACTTGAGGAGGAAACTCCTGTTGAGCCAATTGACAAGTCTGTACCTCTGAGGCGTTCCACAAGGGTTAGGAATGCACCTGAGCATTACTATGGATTCCATATTACTGCGGAAGGTGATACACTTATCAGTGATGAGACACTGATAGGTCTGGATGAACCTAACAGTTACGCGGAAGCCATGGCAGGCCCTGAGTCAGCCAAGTGGAAAGAGGCAATGGACATCGAGATACAGTCCATGTATGACAATCAAGTTTGGAACTTGGTTGAGAATGTACCAGGTCGTAAGACTATAGGGTGCAAATGGATCTTCAAGAAGAAGACCGACATGGATGGTAATGTACACACTTATAAGGCACGACTGGTTGCAAAGGGTTTCTCACAAACTCCGGGAGTTGATTATGATGAGACCTTTTCTCCAGTGGCCAAGATTAAGTCTATTAGGGTTCTGTTAGCCATAGCTGCATTTCATGACTATGAAATATGGCAAATGGATGTCAAAACCGCTTTCCTTAATGGAAAGTTGGCTGAGGATGTTTACATGAGTCAGCCAGAGGGTTTTGTCAATACAGAGTACCCTAATAAAGTGTGTAAGCTTGAGAAATCCATTTATGGGTTAAAGCAAGCACCTCGCAGATGGAATCTTTGCTTTGATGAGAAAGTCAAAGAATTTGGCTTTTCTAGGAGTGAAGATGAATCTTGTGTATATGTCAAGGCTAGTGGGAGTATAGTTAGCTTTTTGGTATTGTATGTGGATGACATACTATTCATAGGAAATGACATCCCAACTCTGCAGGAAGTTAAGTCCTGGCTTGGGAAGTGTTTCTCTATGAAGGACCTAGGAGAAGCTGCCTATATTCTAGGGATAAGGATCTTGAGAGACCGGAGTAAAAGACTAATTGGACTTAGTCAGAGTACCTACTTGGATAAGGTGCTGAAGAGATTCAGCATGCAGGACTCCAAGAAAGGAGAGTTACCCATCCAGAGTAACGCCAGATTGAGTAAGACACAAAGCCCTAGTACTGAGGCTGAGATAGCATAAATGAGTCGAATACCTTATGCTTCGGCTGTAGGATCGATCATGTATGCTATGACGTGTATTCGACCTGATGTAGCCTTTTCTTTGAGCATGGTTAGCATGTATCAGGGGAACCCTGGCAAGGCACACTGGACTGTGGTAAAGAATATCCTCAAGTACCTACGGAGGACTAAGGACTGGGTCCTTACCCTCGGTGGGAGTGAAGACTTGAGAGTTGTAGGGTATAGTGATGCTAGCTTTCAGACTGATAGGGATAATTTCCGCTCTCAGTCAGGCTGGGTCTTTACCTTAAATGGAGGAGCAATTTCTTGGAAGAGTTCCAAGCAAGAGACAGTGGCTGATTCAACTTGCGAATCAGAGTATATAGCAGCTAGCGAGGCAGCAAAGGAGGCGATATGGCTGAAGAACTTCATTGGAGACCTTGGAGTTGTACCAGCTATTAAAGAGCCAATGGAAATTTTCTGTGATAGTGAAAGTGCAGTTGCCTTAGCCAAGGAACCAAGGGATCACGGGAGATCCAGACACATCGACAGAAAATACCATTTCATCAGACATCGAATAGAAGAAGGACTCCTCGTGGCAAAGAGGGTATCATCGGATGAGAATCCAGCAGATCCCCTCACGAAGGGACTGACTCGGGTTAAGCATCTCCAACATGCTCGGAGCATAGGGCTGAAGGATGATATTAGATTTAGTAGTTAGATAACCTTGAAATTTGTAAAGTGTAATTGACATTAGATGATGAATAAAAGGTGTTTTATTTATGAGTAAAGTGTTGCTATCTCTTGTCGATCGTTTACTATATTTCTTTTGCATGTTTTGACTTCCAGAATAATTATGTTTGGTATATCATATTATTCGAACCTCCACAGTCGGTCATATGTCGGAAGTAGGTATGAATCAAGACTGTCATGATTGGTTACAGAGGTCTAAGTTGTTGGACATGGCTACAACACTCATGAGTGCTCATAAGTTCTGAGCATTGGACTCAACCCACGCTCACTGGAATCAATTCATGGAATTTATCTCGAGTGATCGTGAGACGGTAATATCATATAAGTCTTCAAACCTAGAGATATGATTTGTTACTTATGAGTTGGTTATGCATTGATTGTACGTTAACGCATTGGTAACTCGATGTTATAAAACGTGCTTTTGTGTATAATTCAATGAGTGGTAGAACAAACATATGAGTCGAAGTTTATCTGTTCCTTCTTGGATTAGAAGCTGATATCTGGGCCCCTCGATGATTTTGTTTTGACCTATGTACCGGGCCCGGTCAGAACTAAGTTGATGTGTTCAATTAAGTTCTTTGTCAAACAAATCGGAAATCGGGAAACAAATTGCAGGACAATAAGTAAGACAATGTTCCATGTATTTGTCCGGCTGATATCTAGAACAGAGGATTATATGATCACTTATCTTAAATGGCGTATCATCATCTTCTCAGTTCCGAGAGACCTTGAAAGAGCTACGATTGCCGATCGGTTCCTGAAGTATTGCAGTTATAGTTATTAGACTTATCCAAGTGGGAGACTGTTGGATAAGGTGTCTAAGTCCATAACTATTTCTGGTATGTACTTGACCCGACCCGGCATGGTCCATTTGGGTTGCATGGCACCATGCAATTGGATAAACTAAAATGAGAGAAATAACACTTATGATTTATTAATATATTATAAGTTCTAATATATTAATAATATTATTTAATTAGTTTGATCAAGAATTAATTTAGAATTAATTAAGTGATCAAAAGATAACTAATTAAATATATGGGTAGATTATGTAAATCTTCCATATCTTATATAGTGGGCTAAGAGGCTCCATGGATTATCAAGTTGGGTTCCACCCATAGGATGCTCCATGGATGCTCCATGGGAGTTACAAACCCATGGGTCATGGAAATGAAGAGTCATGACACATTAGGGTTTACATGGTGTAACCCTAGATGTGTCAACACTATATAAGAAACCCATTCTCCACCAAAATTGGCGATACTAAGAAACAAGAGGGCTAGAGCCGATTTTGTAAGTGTAAGATTCTCTCAAAGTTTACTCCTTTGCATTTGGTGTTGTGTGAAGCATTTGAGGCATCACACTTGGGGTGCTAGGCTCACAAGGTTTCAAGGATCATAATCAACAACAAGGTAAGTTATTCTATCTTTCATTCAAGTTAAAAATGTTCCCCATGTATGCTAGATAGGAATATAACCTTGGAATTCAACTTTGCATGATAATTAGACAAACATAGATCCAAGGTTATTAGGGTTGCATGTACACTTAGGAAGCGTTAGAATGCTCAAAACCCATCAAAGGTCCCCTTGTTGCTCCATATCACTCCCAAGTACTCCAAACCTCTTCCAGGTGCTCCAAACCCCCTTTTATATGATTCGTTCCTTTGGCACTTGATCCGTTCCTTTGTCACATGCTCCATGAACCCCAAGTGCTCCAAATGCTCCATGAACATGATCCAAATGCTCGAGTCAGACTTAACAATCTCCACCTTAACTTGAGAATCCTATGAAATCCACCTCGAACAAGAACTTCCTCTTCCTTCCTGTTATTCGTCCCCGAAGGGACCTACCTCTTGCGAACATTAATAAAGTCCAAGCAAAGCTTGAACTTCTCCGTGGGCAACGACTTTATCAACATATATGTTGGGTTGACCTTGGTATCAATCTTCAGTATTGAAAACTTGTCTCCTTCCAGAATATCCCAAATGAAATTCAGCCTGACATCAATGTGCTTTGTCTTCTCGTGATATATAGGGTTCTTAGCAAGAATCAAAGTACTTTGACTGTCACAATACAAGACAGGCTTCTCCACCTTCAGACCAAGACTCCGAATAAGCCCTTGCAACCATATCTCCTCCTTTATTCCTTCCGTCATGGACATGTACTCGGATTCGGTTGTAGACAAAGCAATGATATCTTGTCAAGTTGACTTCTAACTGGTGGCACATCCGAATAAAGTGAATATGTAGCACGTCCATGACCCACGCTTCAACAAATCACCACCATAGTTAGAGTCAGCATATCCTTCCAAGTCATTCTTCGTATTAGCTCCATACACCAAGCGAACATCAGTCGTTCCCTTCAAGTATCATAAGATCCACTTTACAGCTTCCTAATGAGTCTTCCCTTTATTACTCATAAACCTGCTAATCACACTAACTGCATGAGCCAAATCAGGTCTAGTACAGACCATATCATACATGAGACTTCCAACAACACTTGAGTATGGAACCCTGCTTATGTACTTCCTTTCTTCATTAGTAGTGGGTATAGTGTTTGAACCAAGTACATACCAATACACAACAGCCCTGTTTTTCTATCCTTTTGTATCTCCATTCCAAGTATCTTCTTTGGTGCTCCCAAATCCTTCATTTTGAACTCATTATTCAGGGTCGCCTTTAACTCATTTATTCCAGCCATGTCCTTGGCTGCGATGAGCATATCATCAACATATAGCAACAGATATATGTAGGAATCTGGAGACAATTCCTTTGAGTAAACACAATTATCAAACTGGTTCCGAGTGTAACCATTCGAGATCATGAATGAATCAAGTCTCTTGTACCATTATCTTGGAGACTGCTTCAAACCATACATGGATTTCTTCAGCAAACATACATGATCCTTCTTAGAATCAAGGAACCCTTCTGGCTGGGACATGTAAATCTTCTCTTCTAAGTTCCAATGATGAAATGCAGTTTTCACATCAAGCTGTTCAAGCTCCAGATCAAATGCACTCACCATGGCCAAAAGAACCTGGATTTTCTTGTGCTTCATGAGCGGTGAGAACACCTCATGATAATTAATTCCTTCTTTCTGAGAAAATCCTTTCACCACCAACCTTGCCTTGAACCTAGGTGGTTCAACTCCTGGTATCCCTTCCTTCTTATTGAAGATCCATTTGCACCCTAATGGATTTGCTCCCTTTGGTAATGGAACTAGATCCCATGTTTCATTCTTCTCTAAAGATTGCATTTCTTCATTCATGGCCATCAACCAGTCATTTGGTTCTTTACTCGCCACAACCTTTTTATATGATTGAGGCTCCTTAGTGTCAATGTCTTCTCTAGTTACTAAAGCAAACGCAATAGAGTCAAGTTCACCTAAATTTACACATCCCACATATATATCGGGTCGTCGAATGACCCTCCTTGATCTTCTCTTTGCTATTAATTCGGACCCATCATCCTTCCCGACATCAGCACCACTAGACGAAGATCCGGTGGGTTGCTCTTGGGTTTCATCTTGTCCAAGATGTTTACTGCCGCCTTGCTCTTTGTCACTTATCACAACTATGTCTGGAGTTTGAGTTGAAAACTCCACCTTCTGGCTAGCACCCTGGTCTTTGTTCCCTGCTTGACTTATATCACCTCCTCCCTGGTTACCCATGGAAGATTCATTAAAGGTGACATCTCTGCTCATGATAAATTTAGGAGATCTTCCTTCTTCTGTACACCACAGTTGATAACCTTTTACTCCTGTCACATATCATAGAAATATGCACTTCATTTCCCTTGGCCCAAGTTTACCATCATTTACATGAGCATATGCGAGGCATCCAAATATATGTAAGCCATAATATTCAGAGGGTTTCCTGGACCATACTGTTGGGTTTTGAGCATTCTAACACTCCTATGGTGTACATGCAACCCTATAAACCTTGGATCTATGTTTTCTCTATTATACATGCAAATATTAACTATTCCAAGGTTTCATCCTAACTAGCATATTATGAAGCACCTATACTACAAAGTTCTAGTTAGATGACATACCTTTTGATGTAGCTTGATGTCTTCAAGCTTTAAGAGCTTAGTTCCAATAGTGTGGAAGCCTCAAATGGAATCACAAATCACCAAAACACCTTGGAAGAACTTGAGAGAATATGTATGCACACTAAAATCGGCCCACTCTTATTTTCACACACTTGTGCCAATTTTGTGAGCCAATGACCCCTTTATATATTATGGAGGATTAGGGTTACATCCATGTAAACCCTAATACCCATGACCTTTCATTTACATAGGATCCATGGGTTAAAAGCTCCATGGACCATCCATGAAAGCTTAGCCCAACCTAAATGAACTTGGCCCATTCCATATATATAAGAGTCCATATTTAATTAGTTCTTTTTGATCACTTAATTAATTCTAAATTAATTCTTGATCAATACTAATTAAATAATATGATTCCATATTAATATATTAGAACTTATAATATATTAATATAAATCATAAATATACTATTCTCAAAAGACTATCCATATAAATTGTGCCGGTGAAGTGCAACCCAAATGGACCATGCCAGGTCGGGTCAAGTACATACCAAATATAGTTATGGACTTAGACATTAATCCAACAGTCTCCCACTTGGATAAGTCTAAAACTATTATTGAGTATGACTTCAAAACCTAACTGACAATCGTAGCTCTTAAAGCCGCTGTCGAACTCTGACCTTGCCGATGAACTCTGTCCTTTGTCAATGACTTGTCCATTAGATAAGGGATCATATATTCCTCCATTCTAGATATTATATGGACTGAGACATGGATTATCAATCATTCTCTCTGTCCATTTGTTGTTTCCCAATTTCCGATTTATGATGACTGACTGATTGAACAAATCAAATCAGTCCTGGCTTGGCCAAGCACTCACATGTGTCATCGCTAAATCATCGAGGGGTCCATAGATATCGTTTTTATCCCGAAGGTAAAAGGAATGGATAAACTTCGACTCATATGGCTTGTTCTACTACTTGTTGAATCATACACAAAGGCACGTTTTATAACATCGAGTTACCAATGCGTTTTAGTGCAATCAATGTATAACCAACTCATAGTAACAACTCATATCTCTAGGTTTTAAGATTATAAGATATTATCGTCTCATGATCACTCGTGATAAAATCCATGAAGTGATTTAAATGAGCGTGGGTTGAATCCAATACTCAGAACTTATGAGCACTCATGAGTGTTGTAGCACCGCTTTGTCCAACATCTTAGACCTCTACAAGCCAACCCATGACAGTCTTGATTCATATCTACTTCCAACATATGACCGACTGTGGATAGTTTGAATAACTTAGTCATTCAGGAAGAATGACCTAGTTTATTCTGGAAGTCAAAACATGCAAAATGAAACACAAGAATAAATGAATCAAATATGGTATCAAACCCTATGAATATAAATAGACCACTTTTATTTATCACCATACTGATTACTCATTATTTCATTGTTTCGGTTTTATCAACTTTATACCTGAATTAAAAACACTAGTTGTCCCATGCTCCAAGCATGTACACTATGTTTTTCTAAACAATAGCTTTGCCATACACCAAGTATGCACTCTATGTTTGTCTATGATCCTTATTTTGTGAAATAAACCAATTGAACATAATTTCAATGATTCTAATTTCACACTCCCAAATCCTTATCGAAAAATGTGAGAATTTCAAATTCCTATCATTTATCGAAATCTGTTTAGATTTTTAACTTATATGCACTGACCCTCCTGTAATGAATATGTACAAAGTCACAAAGACTTGTCAACAGTCATTATAAGGTATTCCAATGGAGATCAACTCCATGGAAACTAAGTCTCATATTCAAAGTACATTGCTTTGGACATGCTTCTTGCATTAAGTTTTCTAATCTTACACAGATAACTTCCACCTATGGAGACAACTCCATATTCTCATTTTGACTATCACTTCTGAACAAGAGATGCCTCTTTTCAAAATATGTCAATATGGTCCTTCCAAAATTAGCACTATACTTCCAACTGTCCCTGAGCAACCAATCTTTGGTAAACCTCAGATTGTCCTCGACAATTGCTTAATCATTTTAGTCATATCCAATTCTAGACCTTTTCCCTTCTTAATGCCTCTGGGCATTTGGAAAAATTTAGAAATGACAAATATTATAGCACATGCAATCGATCCTGTACCCAAAGCAAATGGTACACGATTAATGATGTCTCACATAAAGACATGATTCTAGACCAGTCTTTTGCTACAATATTTTTATTTGCCATGTTTTCAAAATTTGACTATGAAGAGGGATGCCGTAATCATAATCGAATTTTGAGAACGCAATATATAGAATTTCCTTAAGTTGAACCAATCCAACATGAAATTCATATATATATTCTTGACTAAAGATGATTAAGGTCTCAATCTAAGCCTTTAGAACTGAAATGAAGTATATCCTCTCCCTTAATTATAGCAAAACAACTTTTTCAATCCCTGCAGCCTCACGAATTGAAACTTTTGTTTTCTATAATTAACATTGCTAACTTGCAACACTAACAATAATTATCATGCTCCCACTAACATGATGATTATTAGCATAACACTTATGATCCCACTAGCTTTGACATGTACTCAGAAATCAGCTGGACTTCTAGAAATCAATACTTTATTGACTTTCTTACCAAAGTTCAGATTTCTGATACGAGATGCTTTGATAAAACTTTATCAAAATCATACACCTTTTCTTAGATAGCATGCATGTGTGTCTAAACAATTTCAGAACTATGAAAAGGGATGCCGTAATCATAGTCTCAATTGTTTAGACCTTTTGCCATCTGCTTCAAATCTACTTGGTGGAAGTGTTTCCTCACCATCATTTTCATGAATCGGAGAGAAACCTTATGACCCTTAGATTTTATGGTGTATGTGTTCTTATCCATGTAAATCGTCAAAACCATAGTCACAAGACAAGGATAATGGCAAATCCAAACTCATATGGACTGAACTTATGCAATCTTAACTTCTTGCCACCTGGCAGTACAGGGCCTGCCATTGCTTCTAAGTTGTTATGCAACCAATTGAGAATTTTCAGAACTCCTATGCAAAGCCAACTTTAACTGGAATGGGCACAAAATATGTCAACACGATAGGTTATAAACCTTAAGTCGTGTGCTAGTGAAGAACCTCAGGTTTTATTCTTGATTAGTTCTTGAAATTCTTTTTAGGATCTTTAAGACTCCCATTGTCCTCTTGACATGTAAGACTATCTTGCCAAATATTCAAGAGATAGTGCAGATTTTTTATCAAGACAAACACTTCACACAATTGGCCTTAGTTGGTCTTTGTTTTATCCAAAACATCACAACTTATCAATTTCAAATGTACAAGAGTAGGACACTTTTACTCTTACATTTGACAAGTGTTTTAAACCTTTCTTTAAGATATGTCACTCAAGTTACAATCTTGGAGTATGACTCTAAGAATTGTTTTGGAACGAAGTATGACTCATCTTCCTGATCTAACCATTTCAACAATTCATGACTCCTCTTCTTAGTCATAAGAATGCACTAAGATGACCTTTAGAGGACTAATTGTGATATGATTTCTAAATCATTAAGATGATCACAAACATGATACTAAAGTACTCTCCCATCTTTTCAGATTTGAGAAACTTTTATCTTTCTGCCTAATTTGATTCTTCCCATTCGTTCTGCCATACATTGAGACTTTTCCAATGTTTCAGAATTATACTTAAACTTGTAAGTATAACCATATTTACTAAACTTTAGTAAATCAAATAGTCTTAACGAGCTTTGTGGTGGACATGACCAGTGCACAAGAATGTGTACTCGATCCCTTTAGTCCTTCACTTGACTCACACATCCATGTGAACAAGTAATTAGTCTTGATTTTCCAATGCTTGAAAGTTCTCATTCATCATACTATTCAACTTGCATGATTCCAAGTTTCGGTCCAATTGAAACTTGGCGATGAGGAACTTTCCTGATTTGGTAAATTTAGACACTACCACAAATGAAAGAATCAAATCCATTTTCCAATATTGCTGTCAGTGGAATCATATAAGCAACAATTTTCCACAAATGCCATTGTAAGGATAATTCAAATAAATAAAATTAAACAATTTTCTTTTATTTTAAAACTTTGCGGAAAAACTTATCCTTACAATCCACATGGAAAATTGTTGTTATCTATTCCTTAGCAATATATCATAACTTCTTAAGCAACTGCTCAAAATTCTGATGCGATCGAAATCCACCTTCGCGATCAGAATCAGCATATACTTCCTTTAATATTTCTCTCTATTCTTTGATTCTTAAAACATCAACATGTGACCCAGTCACATCATGTAATGAGGATCTCATAATAGAACTTAATAGAGTTAGATAATGGGCTCTACCTGATGTAGAGTCAAACTTATTGACTTTAACATCCTTAGGTAAATTTGGCAGCTTTGCAATCAACGCCCCTTCCTTTGGCAAAATAAACATATGGACCCTTTGGTAATGGGACTATCTCAGACTTAGCCTTTCTCTTTACCATTTGGTCAACCGGGTTGACTATGGCCAATCCCTTTCCATTGGGAAGAGAATGCTTTTTCTGGATTTCCAGTGTCACCATTGTCACTGTCCATAAAGTTTTTGGGAAGTTGATCTAATCAAATTTGCTTCACTATCGTTCCAAATCATTGCTGATTCAGCAGCACCAAGCAAATAGATATGATCATTAAGGTTCATGTCATAGTCTGTATCATAGTAGTCCCAAAGGAACTCACTATGTGACTTAGAAAGTGATTGAACATCCAACTTTCTCAAGACTTTGAAACCCAACTCTCCCGGCTTGTCAATATGTGACTTCATCTCTAAGATGTGATCACACATAGACCTTGCTTGCCATTAGGGCTTGAGTGACCTTGAACTTGTGGGTTAGGGAGAATAATTGGAGGAGGTGGAGGAAGTAAAGTTCCAAGAGATTTGGGAAGATCATAGATGTCTAAACTCGACATCTTTTGGGAGATATTCAAGATAGTTGATCTAAAGTCCTTAATATAACACCCAATATGAAATATTAAGGCTAGGATCCAACAACCTATTTATAACTGGAAGAGGGATGCCGTAATCCGAGTTATAAAATAGTTGAAGGTAGGTAAATGACGATTTACCAATTTCCACCATGAAAAACGAAATAATTTAATTAGGTTTTTACTTGGATTTGAAACTCCTAGATCTTTTGAGATTCATTGAACTTTTCAATGGCATGTTTCAATCTCGAGTGTGCCCTTCAGGTTTTGTGACTGGGATGCCGAGGATCACAAAACAAGGTGTGAAGTAACCATGCAAATATACTTGGTACCCTTAATATTTACCCCTCAATCGATGTGCCGGTTAACCACACGAGCTCCACCGATACTATGATAAATATTAAGTTACCCTTTGCCTACTTTGTTAAATCCAGGTTAGTGTGCCGGTTAACCACACACACTCCACTAACGGTTTAAACAAAGTGCAAAGTGTAATTTCATGGATTAGCACCTTATTCACATTTTCCTAAGTAACTAAGATTGGGAATTAATAAAAGGTTTAGTTACTTAGTATTTATCATTAATACTTTTAATGAAGGGAGAATTATAGTCCTTGTCCTACCTGTTCGGATAACGACCCTCCACCAGTCAAGGAAGCGGTGGGTGAGAGTGGACACCCATTAAGCTGCCATTTTATAGGCAACAACCTTATACCCCCCTTATAGACCGGCTTCGTGAATGAGGCCTACTAATGGTAAGACGACTTGCTCTTATACATATAATATATTAATAGTATAAGGGTGTATTTTAGACATTTAAAATACTTGATGGTTTAATCTATTAATTAAACTAGACTTTTAATTTAATTAAACTCAAACCATATATTTATGGATTTAATAATACTCTTTTAATTAAACGCTTTAATTAACTATTAATAAAGTCCATAAGAGTTAATTTGAACTATTCAACAAAACATCATAATTCCAATTATTAAACTCAAAATTAAAACCATTTAATTAATTGTTTAAGTTATGAACCCAAGAGTTTTAGAATTCAATTCTTTTTTTCATAAAAAACTTTTCTCAAATTCCAAAACTTGAGGGCAAGTTTTGTAATTCTTGAAAACCTTTGGATTCCATAACTTATGGAATTAATGGTGTTTTATGATGAAACTTTCCATGTTCCATAAATTAAGAGCAAGTTATGGAATTCTTTAAAACATTAACACCAAATTTTGTAACTCCATAAAAACTTTGAATCAAATTTTTTTTAAAAAAAAAACTTTCATATCCATAACTTATGGAAGTTTCAAAAACCCTTAAGATCACAACTTTAAAAAAAAACTTTTGAGCTCCAAAATTTTATGACAAAATTTGTAACTCCTTAAAACATTTAGATCAAACTTTTAAAACTAATAAAATAATCATATCATTTTATCTTTTACTAAATTTGATCTAATTCAACTCATATAACAAATGATTCAAATTTTACAAATAATTCGTTTTTCACAAAACAAGTAATTATCTTAAAATTTGACAAACGTCATGTTTTTTTTTCCTTTTTTTTCCAACTTGAAAATAAAACATTTGCATCAATATAACAGAAAACAACCCATGGCTCTGATACCACTGTTGGGTTTTGAGCATTCTAACACTCCTATGGTGTACATGCAACCCTATAAACCTTGGATCTATGTTTTCTCTATTATACATGCAAATATCAACTATTCCAAGGTTTCATCCTAACTAGCATATTATGAAGCGCATATACTACAAAGTTCTAGTTAGATGACATACCTTTTGATGTAGCTTGATGTCTTCAAGATTTAAGAGCTTAGCCCCAATAGTGTGGAAGCCTCAAATGGAATTGTTAAGATTTATGGAGTCTTGAACAAATTGACAAGTTCCTAAGAGTTCAAGGGCCATAAATGTAACTTGAAAAATATTAAACAATTCAATTGTTTAATATTGAATGGAGGTACGGCAAATCAATTGTTTATTATTGGACGCATTTTTTGCATGGTCGGTAATGGACGGCCGCAATATTATATTCACAATATGTGAATTGAAGGAAAATTTTGGACGGCAATTTGTGTAAACAAAAGAAAGTACGGCTCTCTCTCCTATATATATGTGTGATGTAACCCTTTGTATGTGTGCATCAAATATAACTTGTAGAGTTATAAATTGTAATCTTATTGAGTTAATAAGAAAATCTAGTTGCAGCCCGTGGACGTAGGATTTACACCGAATCCGAACCACGTAAAATCCTTGTGTTCCTTCTTGCTTTATTTCCTTCGTGTGTTTGTGTGTGTGATAGTGTTTCCGCTGCATGTACCCGGTCTGATTCCTAACAACTGGTATCAGAGCCTGGTTAGCAAGGTTTGGAGGGTACGATCATTTTTTTATCACGCACGAGTGTACCTGATTTGTATCTTGTTTGTCGTAATGGCTGAAGACAAGATTATAATCGAAAGGTTCAATGGTTCTGATTTTAGCTGGTGGAAAATGCAATTAGAAGCATTGCTATGTCAGAAAGACTTGGACATGGTACTCGGAGACAAACCGGAGAAAATTGAAAAAGCTGCTGAAGATGCGTGGAACTCAAAGGACAAGAAAGCCAAGGCGGTTATTACATTGTCATTGACGAAGAGCGTTGCTTTCAACATCATGAATGAAACCACGGCGCGTGGTATGATGGAGGCTCTGTCAAATATGTATGAGAAACCATCGGCGGCTAACAAGGTGTTCTTGATGAAGGAGTTGTTCACTACAAGGATGAATGAGGAAGGCTCAGTTACGGTTCACATTAATAATCTAAATTCAATTCTGTCCAGATTATCATCTGTGGGAATTAAATTTGATAATGAGACTCAAGCTTCGCTGCTACTAGCTTCTCTACCTGATAGCTGGTCCGGAACAGTTACTGCTGTTACGAGTTCCGTGGGGACCAGTGGTATGACTTTTAAAGGGGTTAGAGATTTGGTTCTAGGCGAGGATATCAGACGCAAGAATCAAGGTGGATCTTCCTCTTCTGATTTATTAAATGTCGGAAGAGGTAGAGGGAATAGCAGGAGCAGTGGGAGTCGGGGAAAAAGTTCTTCTAGAACTTTGAAGAATGTGAAATGCTGGAACTGTCAAGAAGTGGGACATGTTAAGAGTCAATGTCCAAAGAAAGAATTGAACATTGCTGGTGTTGAGAGTGTGTCTGAGGATGATGCATTGATACTCAGTATGGAAAGTTCTGTAGACTCTTGGGTCATGGATTCAGGGGCTTCGTTTCACGCCATGGACAACGGGGAAACGATGGTGAATCTAAAAGAAGGAGATTTTGGGAAGGTACGGTTGGCAAATGACGAGATGCTTCAGGTAACGGGCATGGGAGATATTGATTTGGTTACTTCATTAGGAACTACATAGAGCCTGAAGGATGTCAGGGTGATTCCGGAGCTGAAGAAGAAATTGATTTCTGTTGGTCAGCTGGATAAACAAGGACTGGAAGTAAGGTTTGGTAGTGGTAAATGGAGGGTGGTCAATGGTGATCTGGTGATTGCTCGTGGTATGAAGTGTGGGTCATTGTATATGGTTAAGGTACCTGCTGAGGGAAGTATGACCGTCCCTGTTAAGCAAGACAAAATCTGGTTCGCTAAATCTACGGCTAAGAGAGTTCATTTTGCAAACATGAATTCTGGAGCCAAGGGGATGTTAGCTGAACGAGTCGGAAAGTCTAAACCAGTTAGGAGATTCTATGACAGTGGGAGCACGGGGCGTGTTCCGGGTACAGTTACAAAGAGCCGTTGGGTTTTGAAGACTAAGACTGAAAATTTCTCTCCTGTTGGATGTTTGCTATGTTTGGAGAGTGTTAGTGGTCCTCGGTGTATCTCTGGATCCGGTGGAGTGTCCAAACCAGTTGAGACAGAGGATGAGTCGGTGGTGGGATTAGCCACGGCTGAGTTGGAGCTAGTGGGAGCTTCAACTGGCCCTTCTAGTAATTGATGATGAGGGGCGGCTGCAACTAGAGAAATCAGACTAAGTTTTAGCTTGTTCATTGGAACTGGAAGCCTAAAAGGACTTGGTTGTTTTTTAAGATTACTGGAATAATTGAGAGTTGAATGGCGGAGAAAAGCTAAAGTTGTTCAAGCCTCCAAGTGGGAGATTGTTAAGATTTATGGAGTCTTGAACAAATTGACAAGTTCCTAAGAGTTCAAGGGCCATAAATGTAACTTGAAAAATATTAAACAATTCAATTGTTTAATATTGAATGGAGGTACGGCAAATCAATTGTTTATTATTGGACGCATTTTTTGCATGGTCGGTAATGGACGACCGCAATATTATATTCACAATATGTGAATTGAAGGAAAATTTTGGACGGCAATTTGTGTAAACAAAAGAAAGTACGGCTCTCTCTCCTATATATATATATATATATATATATATATATATATATATATATATATATATGTGCGATGTAACCCTTTGTATGTGTGCATCAAATATAACTTGTAGAGTTATAAATTGTAATCTTATTGAGTTAATAAGAAAATCTAGTTGCAGCCCGTGGACGTAGGATTTACACCGAATCCGAACCACGTAAAATCCTTGTGTTCCTTTTTGCTTTATTTCCTTCGTGTGTTTGTGTGTGTGATAGTGTTTCCGCTGCATGTACCCGGTCCGATTCCTAACAGGAATCACAAATCACCAAAACACCTTGGAAGAACTTGAGAGAATATGTATGCACACTAAAATCGGCCCACTCTTATTTTCACACACTTGTGCCAATTTTGTGAGCCAAGGACCCCTTTATATATTATGGAGGATTAGGGTTACATCCATGTCAACCCTAATACCCATGACCTTTCATTTACATAGGATCCATGGGTTAAAAGCTCCATGGACCATCCATGAAAGCTTAGCCCAACCTAAATGAACTTGGCCCATTCCATATATATAAGAGTCCATATTTAATTAGTTCTTTTTGATCACTTAATTAATTCTAAATTAATTCTTGATCAATACTAATTAAATAATATGATTCCATATTAATATATTAGAACTTATAATATATTAATATAAATCATAAATATACTATTCTCGAAAGACTATCCATATAAATTGTGCCGGTGAAGTGCAACCGAAATGGACCATGCCAGGTCGGGTCAAGTACATACCAAATATAGTTATGGACTTAGACATTAATCCAACAAATACCTCTTGAAGAGTCTTCAAGTCTATTGTAGTTCATGATGATCTATTCACCAAATAACAAGCAATGTTAACTTCTTCCTCCCATAATTGTTTGGATAAGTTTACAAATATTCGCATGCACCTACCACGTTGCATGAGTGTTTGGTTCATCCGTTCTGCCACTCCATTTTGTTGTGGTGTGTACCGTATAGAGTGGTATCTCACTATACCTTATGATGCCTTGCATAAATTATCAAATGGAGCATTGCAGACCTCCAACCCATTGTCAGTCCTTAGAGTCTTGACCTATTTTCCATTCATTTTCTCAACCATGGTCTTCCACTCCTTGAACTTCCCAAACACCTCATCTTTGGTCTTCAGAAAGTACAACCAAAACTTCCTTGAATAGTCATCAATGAACGTCACAAAGTATGAGCATCCTCCTTGAGACTTCACTGGTGCAGGACGACACAAATCTGAGTGAACATACTCCAGGATTTCCTTGCTTATGTGTTGACCGGTATCGAACTTCAGTTTGCGATGCTATCCCTTAACGCAAGCTTCATAAAACTTTTTCTTTCCAGTAGCCTCTCCACCAAGCAGTCCTTGTTTATTTAGAACCGACATGCCCTTATCACTCATGTGCCCCAACCTACTATGTCACAACTCCGTCTTTTCATCACCTTCATTAGAGGATTGGGATATAGCCATCGTTCCTATAACTGTACTGCCTTCTAGGATATAGATCCCTCAATTATTCATCTTCCCTTTCATTATAACAAGAGAACCTTTGGTCACTTTGACCTATTCATCTTCACCAGCATACCTCATCCCATTCTTAGCCAATGTGCCAAGAGAAATTAAATTCTTTCGAAGTTCTGGAATGTACCAGCAATCTAACTTCCTGACCATGCCACCGTGCATATTAATCTGCACCGTGCCACTACCTTTGATACTGCTCACCCAATCATCACCCATCTTGAACGTGTCATCCTACTCTTTGAAGGAGTCAAACTAGTCACGATTATACGTCATGTGATAGGATGCTCCAGAATCCAATACCCAAGCATCAACAAAACTTGATGTACTAACAGTCAGTACATCACCATCGTCCCCTTCATCAGAATTTTCCTGAACCACAACAAAAATGTTATTGCTGCTTGATTCACTCTTGAACTTCCCGTTCTTCAATGGTGGACAATTTCGCTTGAAGTATCCTTTCTCCTTACAGTTATAACATTTTGTATTCGATGAACCTTTATACTTCGATTTTGAACGTGATCTCCCTCTGTTTCCCCCATTCCTCTCTTCTGTCCTTCATCTACCTGCGAACAAACCGGAACTGGACACCTCCTCTCTAACTAAAACTTTTCTATTCAGTTTCTTAGACATCAAAGAGTCCTTCACATCATTCACATTGATCATTGTCCTACCATAGAGCATGGTATCAACGAAATTATTATATGAGTTCGGAAGAGAACATAAGAGAATGATCGCCTGATCTTCATCTTCAATCTTCACATCAACTCCTTGTAGATCCAAGATGATGCGATTCAAGTTATCTAGATGATCTTTCACTTGGGTACTTTCATACATTCTGAGAGTGTACAACCTTTACTTCTGATACAAGTTGTTCATCAATGAGTTGTTCTAGTACTTGTCATAAAGTTTATCCCAGAGCCCGGAAGCAGTTATTTGAGCCACAACATCCCTCAGTACTTCATCTATCAAGCTCAATAGAATGACACTATGTGCCTTCGTTGGAATGTCCACATTCTTTTCAGCCGCCATGTCTTTAGGCAATTTTGACTCTCCATCCAATGTCGTTGCACATCCTTGTTGAACCAGAAGAGTCTTTATCTTCATCTTCCATAATGTGAAGTCATTTGAACCATTGAATTTCTCCAAATCAAACTTGTGAGTAGACATCTTCAATCACATGAATACAAATCCCAGCTCTGATAACACTTGTTAGGAAGTAAATCGGATAACTAACAAAACTATAAGCATACAATACATAATTTTTACGTGGTTCGGTCAAGGTGACCTACGTACACGGGCATGAAGGAAGTATTCTTTTATTTCAGAGCTCTCAAACAAAGGTTACAAGTACAATTACATAGAGATTCGCCTATCACTATAGTATTCAAGATACAAAATGACCTTGCATGCATCCTTATTTATACTTGAGGGATCAGACCTAAAACCCTAATGGGTCAAGCCCATTGGATCATAAATGGTGACAACCAATCATATTCCTCCACACAACATCTTCTGGAACATTCTTCTATGCCATACAACCCATGAGCATCAACAACACACATGATGGAGCACATTGTATCATAGTGGAGCATCATGATGTACAAGCGGCACATCATGAACATTAGTGACCCAACATCCATCATGGTGGCATAACATGGTGTAATCCTTGAGCAATACCAGATTCTGATCATCCTTGAACGATCTTCAGCATCATAGAGAACTTCATAGCATACTTGGCTCATCAGGGACCAAAATGGTCCATCTTGTGCCATGATGGTGCAACAGGAACGTGGATGGTGCAAGTGGATTCAAGTGTGGCACAATAACTTCTAGGTTGGAGCAACATCACCATCTTGGCGCAATAAGAACATGCATGGTGCAACAAGGCCATGCTTGGCGCAACAACATACTCCATGGCGCAACATGAGTACCCCATGGCGCAAGAGGGAGTAGCTTGGTGCAAGAAGAAATTCCCTTGGCGTAACAACATCCTTCTTGGCCCAATCCTTTATTAGATGGCGCAGCAAGGTCCCCTTGTTGCTCCATATCACTCCCAAGTGCTCTAAACCTCTTCTAGGTGCTCCAAACCCCCTTTTATATGATCCGTTCATTTGTTAGACGATCCATTCCCTTCTTAGATGATCCGTTCATTTGTCACATGCTCCATGAAGCCAAGTGCTTCATTGAGTTCCAAGTGCTCCAAATGCTCCATTGTCACAACTAGCATTTTAGCTAGGAAATTCTATTCTCATGTAATCATTCAACTATTGTAAAGCATGTACTCTAAGTGAATATCACTCAATGCTCATTCAAATACATCTCTCATGTTTAACTAAGGGTTGGAAAACCCTAGAAACCCCGGTTCAATTTTATTATGGACTAGAATCCTCTTATTGGGCCTTTTTGGGCCAATAAATCTTAAGTTAGACTATCTTGGGCTTAGAACCCTTAAACGGGCTCTAAATGGACCCATATTCATAAAACTTAACATTTTGGGCCATAAGGGCCTAAAATGCATTGGTTTACCTCTAATGGGCATTGTTAGGCCATAAATGATTCCATTTACCCTAATGGACCTTAAACCACCTAATAGACTTTTAATGGACCGAAAAGTATTCTTGGGCCTATGAAATTCGATCAAAGCCAAGGATTTGAGCCCAAAGCTATTTCACCTTCATTCATTGAGCCCATTCTCGGCCCAATGTGTTTATATATATAGAAAAAAGAATGAAAATAAGGGGACTAATGAGCATGAGACACATCATTATTGCATGGAGGATCTCTATGCAACATCACTTCACTCTCACTCTCTCTCTTCTCCCTTCTTCTTCTCGGCCGAACCACCCTCCTCACCATCTCATTGCTTTCAAAAATCCTCCAAAGAACTCTCTCTAGAAAAACCTCCTTCCTCCTCCAAATTTTCGAAGATTTAGAGTTGTTTCAAGAAGATTTTCACCAAAAATCATCAATCCTTGGTAAGTCACTACACATCCAAGTTATATAACTTCATTCTTATGTTAGATCACTCCTCCTAAACATTTGTTTGTGATCACACTCTTAGAAACCTCATAAGCTCGAGATCTACTCAAGGAAAGCTTGCTAGAGCCGAAACCTCTCTCTTTTCTTCACCAAACCGAGAACAAACAAGCAAGGTGAGTTCATACCCCCTTGTTTTCGGTTTTCATATGTTTTTGGGGGAGAATACAAGTACTATGTGATAGATCTAAGTATTGTGCATGTTATGTGTGTGTTTATTGTGAAAATATGGTTAAATATTCTAGATCTCGAAAACTATGGTAAAAATGGTTGAGCTTGTTAACTAAAATACTTAAAACAACACTCTTTATGGGTGAAAATGTTAAACATGCATGCTTGTTGAATAAAACTACAATAAACCATGTTTAAGGACTATATTTGTGAAACAAACAAAAATGTTGGGACTTTTTATGACATGCACGGTTTTCATGAGGACAAAAAGAGTCATTATATTTCAAAAATGAACTTTTATGTTATTTTGATATTAAAGGGGCCATAAATGAAAAGTTTTGCATAATGGGCCTTTAAATGGGCTTTACGGCTTTCTTGGGCCCAAAGTGAAAAATATTGAATTTGGTGGACCAAAAATGTCATTATATGTAAACTTGAGCCTAAAATGAAAAACTCACGGTTTAAGGGTTAAAAATGACACTTATTTCTAAATTGGGCCAAAAAATGTAAAATTTACGGAATTTGGGCTGAAAATGTAATTTTTGCAAAGTAAGGGCTGGAAATGTCATTTATTATGGAAAAAGGGATGAAAATGTCAATGAATGTATTTTTGGACCGAAATTGTAAATTATTTTATAATTGGGCCGAAAACACAAAGTTTCATAATTTAGTGGGCTAAAATGTAATTTTTATCAAAAAGGACCAAAAATGTCATTTTAGGTGAAATAAGTCCTTAAATGTTTTATTTAGGTCATAAGGGACCTAAAGAGTCAATTTTGTTGAAAATAAGCCCAAATTGTAAAGTTATAACTTAATGGACTAAAAATTCCCATTATAACACAACAATTAAGCGTTTTATGTCTTTTTGATAAATATTTAAACTCAAATAAAGATGACGTAACGAAAAGGAACATAATACAATGATTACATGTTTATTGGGCCTAATAACTACTATACATGCTTATTGGGCCTTCGTGGTTCAATTTCATGTTTGTTGGGTCCAATTCATTCTTTACATGCTATTGTGCCTTAGTGACCTAATTACATGCTTAATGGGCTGAAATCATCTTTTACATGTTTATTGGGCCTTGGTGGCCCATTTACATGCTGATTGGGCCTGGACTATGCATTATATGCTTAATGGGCCTTAAAGTGTCCTTTTGCATACTTAACACGCCTGGAAATAACTTACATGCCTAATGGACCACAGTTGTCCCCTTTTCCATGTTGGTTGGGCTTTGTCTATTCATATAAATTCTAAATTGGTATGTGTAAGAATCTAAATTCATATACATCTTGTATCGGGAAATTCGAATAATTATACATTATCAATTGGGATCTAGTAAGACATGTCGGTTGACACCACTGAGTGTATGATCGTAGCCTGTAGATATAACCAGAGTCTCCTGGAGGGAGAGCGAGAATTTGTGTATAGATCTATACGGGGGTGACTCCCTCACACCTGAGCTGTTCGCTACAGTTAGACTAGGCCAGTCTAGGGTGACAACCTCATTCTTTATCAAACCGGTGTTTGGAAAATGCCACGACAAGCGAAATAGTCATTATCAAGCATGGTTATAACGACCCACATAAAGATCATTATCATCATAACATTACGGAAATCAGAGCATCAATCACGTCCATACAAGTCATACATATATCGATACATGGTCTTAGGGTTTTAAGACCACAATACGTATATAATAAGAAAATATCGGATTTTCTGGGAAAACACTATTATTCAATTACCTTCTACTTACAACAGAAATAATACAAAAAATTATCTGGATTTCCTATTCATACATATTTTACAACAAAATTCACACATGCATTTATACTAGACTATTACATCATTTTACAGACTACATACAGAAAATATTGAATTTTATGGGTTTTACAAACAATACAAAATCTTTCATTCAATCATGCTTATGAACTCATCAACATTATATATGTTGACCGTTTTCAAAATAACTTGTATTCTCAGGTAACCGTTAAGCAGGTGAAACTTTCAAGTGTAGGGATTTATTTTTGTGTAATGTCAATCATCGTACAATTAATATTTTGGAATATGTAATCTAAGACAATGTACTTGATGTGAACAATACTGGTTGTATTTGATATGCATGATGATGATGTTGTCTTGTTTCAATTATATACAATTGTGATGATATTACAAATTAAGTCACACACAAGCCCCCAGACGATTCCGCCGTCTGGTTCAGGGGTGTGACATCCATAAACATGATCCAAATGCTTGAGTCACATTTAACAATATATATATATATATATATATATATATATATATATATATATATATATATATATATATATATTCAATATATTTTTTATGGTTTGCAATGTCTAACCATTTATCCTTTTAATCGTATTTTATTTTAATTTTAAATATTTATTATAAACTAGATATTTATTATTTTTTACTAATTAATTATTTATATTAAACATTTAATCACATTTTATTTATAAAATATAACTTTTATAACGACTAGTGGACTATACAACATTTTTATTTTGATAAATATAACGTAATATATTCCTTGTAGAAACAATATATTGTAATATTTTTAATTATTTAAATGTTAATACTTAATGATAATAGTTATTAAGATATAATGTGTGTTTGTAAAATGATGAACATAATTTTATAAAAAAATTTAGCTAGATATATATAAAATAATTAAACTTATAAAAGCTACTGTAAAAAGTTAGCCATTAGATAAGTCATGTAAATAAATGTTAAAGTTAATGAAATGATGGTATAACAACAATTTTAAAGCATATCATAAATTTACCATTGGAGATGCTCAAAAAAATATAAATCCATAATTTTATTTGACAAAACTGATTATTTTTTGATTGTGTAAAAGATGTCACTTATTTCATAATATAATCATTGCAAAATATTGCATTTCCTTGATGCATGACTTTTTTGCTTTGGATGGATGATCGGATATTGACTGCATTGAAAATTTCGACTTTGGAGGTTATATCTATGATGATCGTTTGAGAGCTCTAGAGTTATCGTAACGTTTTGGTTGTTGGAAAAAAGACTTTCATAGAAACTCTGTTTTTTCAAAAATTTGTTTTGACTTCTTTCATTTGATGTCATAAAAATCTTAAACTTAAATCAAATTGAGTTTTTTGGTTGTAGAACTTTTTATCGACTTTTAATTTGTTTTTTCTAGATCCTTCATACGTTATATAATTCAACAATTAAATGTCCCCATTATCCAAATCCAAATTTCTGAAACACCATTTAACGATTTGTATTCGATATTTTCCACTAAAAATCTATTCCACAAAGAACTAGACCCAAAATGATTGAAATAAATAAATTATCCTGTATTATTGGCGTGTTCGTCAAAAATAGCAGGAAGCGGGTACCTTCTAACGTTTTGTTAAATGCTACTTATTCAAAACGAAACGTTTTGTCAAACACTAATAAAAGTTAGAAGTTAGAAACTCTCAAACGCCTTCAAACACATCGTGTCGAACACACCCACGGTTATTATATAATTATACTATGTATTAAACCAAAAATTTTTAGCAATAGTAAAATTTATAGACTTCTTAATTTTGTCATCATATTTTTTTTACACTTTTATCATAATATATACTTTTCTTTTTTATACTTTTACCACTATACTTACATTTTTGCCACAACATATACTTTTATTTTTTATACTTTTGCCATAATAATTTTGGCATTTACAATTTTGCCATAATAGTTTCGTATGTTAGCACGTTTGGTCTTTATATTTAAAAAATAAATTACAAAAAGCTATTTCTCATAATTTCAAAATCTATCATGGTTGATTATTTACTTTGATACCATTTGATCGTTAAACCATGATAAACTGGTCATTTTAATTTTATTTTTTCCTACTCAGATTATGTCATTTTGTCAATTTTCTATTTATTTATTTTTATTTGGCTTTGTGGCGTCGGAGGTGACAAACATATGTTGAAGCATTACAAAGCATCAATCAACTCTTAGGCTAAGGGGAGTGGTAACACTCCTAACACCTTGCAACGCTAGATTTTTGAGTGTCATATTATTTTTTACCATGTAGCACCTAATCTTAATATTTGATAGAGAGTGACAACACTTTTAGCACTCTATTTAATTTTATTTTTTGATTTTTTTTTAATTTAATTAAATCACTTTATTTTAATATACAAACATTTTTTTGTTCACAAATATTAAACAAATTTTATTTTTTAAAACCACAACCAATAAATATATAAGTGCAGGGTCCTTTTAGTAATTTTAGAAACTTGGTTTGTGAGAGGGATTAAGATGGGGGGTGTGATGTGTAAGTCTGGGATTTTTGGAGGTCCATTTTTGGTCAATTCAGATTTTCGTGTTTTCTTCCTCCCAGAGCAACTGATTGCAGCGAGACTCTCCCATTTTCGATTTTCGAGCTTCACATCGTGTTTCAACAATTAAATTGAGTCAAGAAGGAAGCAATTTGGTCAAACACACTGCACCCAATCAAAATCGTCCAAGGCATTCTCTCTCTTTTCGTCAAACTGTTGGTGTGTCTCCGGTAGCGACCCCCCCTAACGAGAGCAAGGAGGTGGTGTTCTAGCATGGTTGGCGAGCCTGGCGAGTTCCATAACGAGTGCCACTCCGCTTAGCCTTACAAGACTCGTCGTTCATGATTTAAATCGTTCCAACAGTGGATTTTTCTCCTCGTCCTTATAATTAGAAAATTCATGAATTACTTTTGTATTTATTTTATAAATATGTGCATAAAAATATACCTATCAACTTTTAAATTTATAAACCTAACTAACTTAACTAATTTATGCACCTATAGCCTATAGTAGACATGTCAATGGGGCGGGTTTTGACCCTGATTCGCTCCAAACCCATAAGAATTTAACGGATTTGGATTTTAATTTTTGATTCGTTTACCCGTTTAAGATCCGTACTCGTTTACCCTTTTACTAAATGGGTCGGGTATGGATCATTGTCGGTCCGCTCCACTTATGACCCGCCCCACTTTTATATATATATATATATATATATATATATATATATATATATATATATATATATATATATATATATATATATATATATATGGCAACAAAATATACAACTTGATGTCTAAGTAAAATGTGATTTTTATTGTATTGGACTTTGAGTATAAATTAATGTACATCTTGTTTAAGTAGACATTTTATCTTTTTGAGAAATATTACTTTGTGGAACACATAAAAATTATGAAAATTTAATATTATAAAAGGGTCGGGTTAATGGGTCGGGTATTCATTGATTCGGTGGATACGGGTATGGATTCGACTAATCAAGACCCTGAGGGTTATTGGAGCGGAGCGGGTCATGTTTTTATTTTTTTAAATGGGTTTGGATCAAGGGTGATTCGCTCTAAACCGCCCCATTGATAGGTCTAGCCTATAGGCAGTGTACCTAGTCGGATTATAGAATAATTTAGGTAAGTCGGGTGGCGAACACAGGGAATGAAATTTAATTAATAAGACAATTACTAAAAGTTAAACTAAGAAACAAACTTAAAATGAGGGTTTTACTGATTTTGCAATATCAGAAGAACTTAAATCATACAACTACCACATATCATTATTAAATAAAGCAAAGAAAACGAATTGAATGCAGTATTAAAGAGTACTTTTGTTAGATCCGAATCCCCCATTTTCCATATGGTTGATTTCTTATTAAATTACTATTGTTGGTTATCAAATTAAGATGTAACTAGTTATCATGATCAAATTCCTAGTTGTTACCAATTTATGACTTACTATGTTATGATCAAACACAAGTAAACACGAAATTGGTATAAAGATGAATTTGGCTATGAACGATAAATCTAATAGTTACTTTCGTATGATCAAGTCAGGCAACCAAGCACAAATTATGGATCAATTATGCTCTCTAACACGGTTAAAGTTATTAACTTTAAGATCTAAGATTTATCCAACCCTAGCTCTAGCAATTTAAGGACCATAAACCACTAGGTAATCAAGTTCATGCAAATAGAAAGATCATCCACTACACAAAACTTATATCAAGGTAATCAAAGACTGAATTTGTGATTCTTATGTGAAATATTGAATATGTGATTTCTACGGGAAATAGTAAATATATGATTCGTAAGGGAAATACTAAATATCTAAATCCTACGAAGATATGGATATTTGATTCCCATGAGAATATTAAATATGAGAATCTTACTGCAATGTTCTTACGAGAATATTGTTATATAGTTCCTTCGTGAAATTTGTTACAGGTTTCCTTAAATGATTTCCCATGGGAAATATAATAAAAGACTCCCTAATGGTATATTAGGCCAACTGTGGGGATGAAATCCTTGTGTATGCAAATTATGTATGGTAATTTTGTAAAACCAAATTGTGAGATATGACTTCGGGTTATGATCTTTATATAACCACAATGTTAATTTTGGTTTAATAAAGTACGAGAGTTACAATACGAGGGTTACAGGTGGTATCAGAGTCATAGTTTAAGTGAACTAGGTTTTGAATGTTCATACATAGACTTAAACTGTGAAACATGTAAAGAGGTGATTCAGAGGATGGAATCTTTTTAAGGGGAAGTGAATTGTAATGACTGAAATTTTGATTACTTGACTATACCTTATTCGGTGTGAAGAACTTGTTTTGGATATAGTATATTTGAGAAAATGAAAGAAAACAGAAAAACTGAAAGTCGCGATGCAACAAGGTTATGTCCCGACACGTCAACGTGTTGATATGATAAACATGTGTCACCAGATCATGACACGTGTCAGTGAATAGGTGAAAAAATTTGTGACACGACAAGAAGTTGGATTCACTACACGAAGGCTTGTTAGAGTGGCAAGACGCGTGTTCTAACAAGAATACACGCGGTGGAATTTGGGGAGATACATAGGTCGTGACACGACCAAGGGGTTGACGCGACGCGACTTCACTAGCCTATATATGTGGTTCATGCATTTGAGGGGTGGCTTTTACCCGAGGAAAGAGAAAATTCGGTATAATGTTTCTACGTGAATATTGTTTAAAGGTACCTACGGGAACAATGATTACATGGTTCCTATGGGAACAATGATTATGTGATTCCTGCGGAAATTACTCGGAAATTACTGAATATTTGATTCCTACGAAAAATACTGAATATGTGATTCCTACGGGAAATACTGAATATATGATTCCTACGAGAAATACTAAATTTGTGAATCCTACGGAGATATGGATATTTGATTCCTATGAGAATATTAAATATGAGAATCTTACCACAATATTCTTACGAGAGTATTATTATATAATTCATTCATGAACTTTGTTATTAGTTTCCTACGAGAACACCTGTTAGATGATTTCCTACAAGAAATGTAATAAAAGACTCCCCGAGTGGATCTTAGGCCAACTGTTAGGATGAAATTTGTGTTAGATGATTTCCTACAAGAAATGTAATAAAAGACTCCCCGAGGGGATCTTAGGCCAACTGTTAGGATGAAATTTGTGTGTATGCAGTTTGTGTATAAAGTTTATGTTTGGTAACACCAATGAGTTATAAAATCTTATAAAATTGTAAAGGTTTTTATAGAACCAGATTGTTAGATATGACTTCCGGTCATGATATTTATACAACCACAATGATAATTTTGGTTTAATAAAAGTACATATGTTATAGTAGAGATGACAAAGTCATGGGAAACCTTCCGTAACCAATAATAAATGTATTTTTTTTAACACATAAAACAAATTCAATGGTAAATAATATATAAAAAAGTAACTAAACATGAATAAAAGTGATAGTCTATTACCCTTATAAGTAATTAATCCTTTTAAATACATATTTGAAATAAAAATGCTTTCATTTATATATATTTATCGTAAATATCTATCTTAAGTAAATAAAAAAAAGCAAACCCTTTCAAATAAAATAATAAAATCATAAAAAAAAATTTCATTTCCCATAAATTAACTATTGCTTGGGCTAAAGGGAGTTGGTGTCGGACTCCACCTCAACTCCAAATGGGTTTTACCGAGTTGGAAAGAAAATAAGAAGGGGCTTGGTGAGAGAGAGAAATGGAGGAGCTACCGAGAAGGAGTTGTTTTCTCTGCATGCAAATACTTTGGCTGGTGTATGGGTTTGTATCGAACCATTTCATCCATCCCAGACCATCCAACCTTTGGATGTAGGGAATGAAAAGAAGGACTTGACAAGAATGAGGTAGAGGGTGATATGGAGCTCGACAATGAGCGGAACACCTCCCCTTCATATCGGTTTGTCGAGGTTTTCTGTGAAACTTGACACAACCTTAACGAGTCTCTCTCCTTTTGGAAAAATTTGGCTGATGTGGATGTTAATTTGGGAGTAGGTGGCATTCTACAATGCCTACACCATTTCTCACGGCCTTAGGCTGAAGAGAGTGATAACATCTTTAGCATGTTGCTATATAGGATTTTTTTTTAGCCATGTAGGATGAAGAGAGTAATAACAAAAAGGTAGGGAGTGGTTGTGTTATTTTTATTTTGAAAAAAAAAAGAAAAAAAAATTGCCTTCTTAGCGAGTTCGGGGCGAGCATGGCTAGCCTCCGGCCTTAATGATTCCCTACAAGTATAAATCCGAGTTCTGACCCAACTGACCAGGCCTTTATTACTCTCGAAGGTCAAAGACTCAAAAGTATACGCTTTAGAAAAATCAAAAGCCAGATTTCATCATCCAAAACAAAACGGGTTTCCTCTTCGGGTTTACTATTCACTGTTTGGGTTTCGCATGAAGGTTCCATATATCAATCAGTATCACATGATGATGCCAATTTCTTACCCTTGACTAAAATAAATTCAAACAGCAGACCAGAATTATCAACCCCACTCCTCATACGCCATCAATATATTAATCCATTCCATCTCTTCTTTCCTTGACCACCCCCAATTTCAATTTGCAGAACACCACCACTCTCAATTCTCAAATGGGTATTTGTGTCGGAAAGCCAGCCAATGTTGCTCATGCGTCTTCTGGTCAATTTCTTGGTATGTAAAATTACAGTAGTAATACTCTTTCTTCTTCCGCTTAATGCTTTGATTGTGATTCCACTTGATAATCGCAATTAGGGTTTTTAATTGTGTGATTCCGAGCTTTCTCAGTTCTAATATCTCCGTTTCAATTACGAATTCCATTATTTTTAAGTTCGTGTGATTCCGAGATTTCTCAATTTTGATTTTTCTAACTTGTAGCTTATTTATTGTAGACGATATGATCAATAACAAGGTAAAATCCAGCTCAAAAGATTCCAAGAATCAGACAAAAACAGTCACCTTCAACAAAGGTTCAAAAACACCCAGACACGAAAATCTTCCTGTCCCCATTAATCTCAAAGCCTTTAGCTTGCATGATCTGAAAACCGCCACCAAAAACTTCCGACCAGATAGCCTTCTGGGTGAGGGCGGTTTTGGTCAAGTTTTTAAAGGGTGGATCGACGAGACCACCTTTGCTCCGGCCAAACCTGGCACCGGATTAGTGGTGGCTGTGAAAATACTCAAGGCTGATAGTCGGCAAGGTCACCGGGAATGGCTTGTAAGTGATAATCTTTCAAATTTCAGTGCTTTTTTTTTTGTCTTTTATCAAGAAGTCAAACTTATACAACGAATTTTGTTTTATTTTGTTGATTTGCAGACTGAGCTTGAATATATGGGAAGGCTTCATCATAAAAATCTGGTCAAACTCATTGGGTATTGTGAAGAATGTGAAAACCGGCTTCTTGTGTATGAGTACATGCCTAAAGGATGCTTAGATAACCACTTGTTTAAAAGTGAGTCCCACTTTTAATCGCTTTTAAAAAGCTTGTCTTAATTATTATTTTGTGGGTTCATAATATAAAAAAAAAAAAAACAGTTAGGACCCACAAATTGTTACAAAATTTCAATACAAATTATTGAAATTACTGTACGCTTTCTTTTCAGAAAGTGTGCAACCGATGCCGTGGGCCACACGGATGCGGATTGCCATTGATGTAGCAGAAGGGTTAGCTTTTTTGCATAGTAAAGAACCGTGTATCATTTATCGAGATCTCAAGGCTTCTAACATACTCCTAGATACGGTATTATTCAAAAAAAATTTATCTAGATTTTGTTTTAATTTAGAAAGGTGAAGATATTTTACATTATCTATGTGTTTACTAATGATTTTTTGTTGTTGAATTTTTAGGAGTTCAATGCGAAGCTTTCTGATTTTGGTTTAGCTAGGAATGGTCCTGTAGGTGACAACACACATGTTTCAACTAGGGTTGTTGGAACAAATGGTTATGCTGCACCTGAATATATTGCAACAGGTATGTTTGATTCATTGGATTGCGTATATAATAAAAGATGAATAGTATAAAAACACAACATATTTTCATTATTTTATTGTTTTATGCACTTGTCTATTTTTTATAGTGATTAAATCTTTGTACACTTTTTTTTATCGTTTTAAAAGCTATATTTTGTTTCTCGGTTAAAACAAAGATGAAACACAGATTAGTTGTATTAGCAAACGTACCTTAACCACTTTATTGATTTATCCACGGAATATTATTATTGTTTTGTGATTGTTATAACAATAGTTCAGTGGGTAAATCAATAAAAATAATAGTTCAGCTGCTAAATCTGTAAAAATGTGAAAATATATTTTTGTTTTTATGTATTTTGCCTTGATATCAAAGCTGAAATACAGAAAAAACAAAAAGAAAATTCATTATTTTATGGAAAACATTTCATCATTTTAATTTCTGATTTTATTTTTTATTTTTTTTGTGATTTTTAAAACAATAATGTTGTGGCTCAAATTCAATCGATATTAAAAAGTAAGTTCAGTAGCTACATCAAAAAAAAAAAAAAGGTCTAGTGGCTAATCGATAAAGGAAAACATTTCAATGGCTAAATCGATTAAAGAATATATTTTTGTTGCTAAATCGATAAAAATGATGTGTTTTTCTGTATTTAGCCCTAATATTAAAAACCTGGGAACAAGTTTCTTTAAATAATAAAAAATAGTATAACGATTTAACCACCGGCTAAATAAATAAAATGATGAAAGGTGTTTTTTCCGTATTTTATCTTACAATAAAAATTCATTGAAAAAAAAAATACAAGTTCATTTAATCCTCCTCACAAGTTTCCTAATAGGGATTTAATTGTTTTTAGGGCACTTGACTCAAAAAAACGACGTGTACAGTTGTGGTGTGGTTTTATTAGAACTACTATCAGGAAGACGAGCCATAGCTGAAGAAAGAGCGGGTGGAGTCGAAGAGACATTAGTCGAATGGGTGAAACCGTTTCTAAGTGACACCAAACGGGTCCTAAGAATCATGGACACACGGTTAGGTGGTCAATACTCAAAAAAGGGTGCACAAGCCGTGGCTGCACTCGCATCAAAGTGTCTTCATAATGATCATAGGTTTAGACCACCTATGGCTGAAGTTCTTGCTTCATTACAAAAGATTCAAAATGTTCAAAAGGAGGTTGTTAGGGTTTCCCCTTGTAGGGAAGAAGGAAAGTTAGGGGGTTTTAAGGAGATGAGTGGAGCTATGAACTCAAGATAGAATGGTGTAGTTTTTTTGTTTGTTAGAAAGTTGGTAGATATATGTATGATAGGTAGAAAGTTTATTGCGTGGTGTACGACTTTTTATGCATGATGTGCAACTTTTAGTGCGTGATGTAGAAGTGATTGTAGATAGCAAGTGAAAACGAGGTCCTCGGTCATTATTAAGTGGTTGAAGCAAGTCGTTTTAATAAACAAGGTCCTTGTTCATGAGTTCATCATCAAACTGTTGTTTGCTTTCGATTATTTGATATGTTTGATTGATTAAATTACTCGTGAATTAATCCAGTTATCGAAATAAATTTATGTATATTACATAATTTCCCGACATATTTTTTAAACATTTAATATTTTATTCAAAGATCCAAATGGATATTTAATTTGATCAGAGCAATTTGTGTGAAAGATTAATCTTTTCAGGAGTTGCCATCAAACCAAGAAATAGTATTCTTGGATCTTTGAAATTTCGAATCCGTTTCTTTCGATCTACCGAAAAGGTAATTCGAACAATCATTTTGGTATAATACAAGTTAGTAAATGGTTTGGATGTTTGTTTGTCTTGTAGCTTATCATTGCTCAATCATATACTTAACTATGGTAAGATTGATACATTTGTTCCATGTAAAAGTCTAAAGGCAGTCTTTTAGGTCTTCTTCTTCGTTGGATGACAGTTTGGAAGAAGCACACATAGGCACAAGAAATGTAATATGCAACCATATGATCAACAATATTTACATGTTGTAGACATCGGAAGAAGCACACAACCTACAAAAAAAAGCATGTAATGCAAAATTGAACAAAAGCGGGATCACTACATCTTAAATCGGATTGTTAACCTGTACCATTTCAATCACTAATTAAGACCTTAATCAATGACTTCTTTTACATCTTAAATCGGATTGTTAACTAGCCTGATACAAAATTGAGTTTTCACTTTTTGAAACCTTTTGGGTCAAATAAGCGAAAACATATATTGTAAACTAATGAAGAAAAGTCTTTAATCTTTGATCTTTCTCTCACACTTTACAAAAAGATAGAATCCGTCACCAATTTCAGCAAATATTGTAATCTAATGAACAAAAGTCTTACCTTGACTGACAAAAGGAACCACGTCATGAGGCTATATTCCATACACACACCACCTATGGATTAACAAGGCTGAGATATTTCTTTCTGTTGTGACTCGTCAAAAACTGGAAATAACAATTAAACATATCACGTCTCTTTCGTGTCGCTTTTTTTGACTGAAAACTTCATGCGAAAATAATTGGGCAGCAGCCTCATCGCTGCCCCCTCCTTCTGTTGCCGGAGCATTCACCGGAAGGGAAGACCGGAGACCTCAAAGCTTCCATTCTTGCCATCGTTGTTATCTCTTGTCTCGTATCTCTTTACCATCTATCTTTCCCTTAATCTTAGTTTATCAACTGTGATCCTTAGAGAGGAGGGAGTCGTACCCTCCCAACCCACCGAACCAACTGTCACATCAATTTTTCTCTTTTATTTTTCTTCATCTTTTCGAACCCACAACACACGAAAATCCTATCTTTTTGAACTCACTCAACCAACTCAATTAAAAAAAATACAAAACAACTAAGGTACAAGTTTTAAAACACATGGTACAAGAGAAAATAAGAAAGAGAAAGTAGAGAGATGATGAAGTGTGTTAGTGAAACCAATCAACCCACTCGTTGAAGCGGGAGTGGTACCGCCAATAACTCTATTGCTAATTAAGATTTTACATTTGATTGTTTTGTATTTTTTTTAATTGAGTGGGTTGAGTGGGTTCAAAAAGATAGGATTTCCGTCCGTTGTGGGTTCGAAAGGATGAAGAAAAATAAAAGAGAAAAAGTGATATTGCAGTGGGTTCAGTGGGTTGGGAGGGAATGACTCCCTCCTCCCTTAGAGGAGAAAATAAATTAAAAATATATATTCATATATTATTTTCAAAATAGTTAAAAATGTTTAAATATTATAAATAGACCAAGTCAAATTAAACAAAAAATATAAAAAACAACTTTTGATTATGATTCGTTTTTTATCAAATAACTAAATAAATGGTTTTTAATTAGTTAACAGAAAAAAAAAATTATATTGCGCTAATTTACAGACAATGGTTCATATATCAATTAACCATGATCAAAATTAAAAAAAAATCAATAGATAAGTAATTTCTAAATCAATCAATCATAACGCTAAATTGTAATACTAAATGGAAAATAATTTGTAGTTTTATTTAGATTTTAGACGCAAACCGCTGGTCACTATTGAATGATATGATTCCGATAAATATATATTTCATAATATGGTTCAAAATAATTATATATATATATATATATATATATATATATATATATATATATATATATATCAACTTAGTGTAAGACTTATTATTTAATAGTTAATGTCTTGTTATATTCAACAGGTATATGCAAAAAAAAAAAAAAAAAAATTAACTATATAGTTTTATTTTTGCGCGTACACATATATAGTAGTTTTATATATATATATATATATATATATATATATATATATATATATATATATATATATATATATATATATATATATATATATATAAAAGACTAATCCTAATACCACATAAGCTATTGGTTTATCTTTCTAATATATGCTATCATCCAAAAACTCACGTATCCTTTCCATTGTATTGAAATTCATGGAAATGTTATAAACCAACCCAAATTAATTGAAATTTACACTTGTATTATCTTTTTATCATCATGAATTCATATGTGTTAGAAGAATTAGATGTAGTATTAGAATTTTCATTATTTTTATGATGTGATCATATTACACAAAAAATCATTATATTTTAAATAAATATCACAAACTTCATCATATTTTTTAGAGTAAAATACTTAGATGGTTTTTGTGATTTGAGGTAATTAACATGTTTGGTTCCTAAGTCTTTTTATTTTTTTATTTTTTTTATTTTTTTAACTCAGACATTCCTCATAGTTAGGGATCTCAACGAGGGAAAACGGGTGCGGAAATAGGTGCCCCCGCCCCCGCCCCCGAAATTAGTTGTTGAACCCGCCCCCGGATCCCCCGTTTACACAGCCCCCGGTTACCTACATCACCCCCGGTCCCGCCCCCGTTCGCACGGTTCCCCGACTTAAAATTGGATTTTTTTGCTAAAAAACTGCTTTGTTTTTGGCAAAAATACTATTTTTAATAAATTTAAAAGCTTAAAACATAATCTTTTAGAAACTAAAAAATTAAAAATCCAACAATTCCAACAATCTTACGAAGACAAATCCAACAATCTTATGAAGACAAATCCAACATTACAAATGCAAAATACGACAAATCCAAAATTACAAATATAAAACACAAATTCACTACATCTTTAGTATCCATTAATTTCCTTCAACTCTTCATTCACTGTCATTCGAATATCCTCCCGCCCCCGTTCACACGGTTCCCCGACTTAAAATTGGATTTTTTTGCTAAAAAACTTCTTTGTTTTTGGCAAAAATACTATTTTTAATAAATTTAAAAGCTTAAAACATAATCTTTTAGAAACTAAAAAATTAAAAATCCAACAATTCCAACAATCTTACAATCTTACGAAGACAAATCCAACAATCTTATGAAGACAAATCCAACATTACAAATGCAAAATACGACAAATCCAAAATTACAAATATAAAACACAAATTCACTACATCTTCAGTATCCATTAATTTCCTTCAACTCTTCATTCACTGTCATTCGAATATCCTCCCTAAATAAATAACAAAAATAATAATAAAATAAATTATTATATTAGTTTATTCAATACAAAACGACAAATTGAACAATCTTACCTCAAGTCCCTCGTCGTCTTCATCTAAATGTACATCATCACCATCAATAACATAACCTAACAAAGAAAAAATAAATAAAGATAATAAGCATAATATATTAAAATGAATTGAAAACAATGGTTCAAGCAAATTCATACATACCTTTTTTACCCGCCCATAGCTAATTTTGAGTGCATATGATAACTTCAATTGTTGACGGAAGAAGTCTACTCCTATGTGGACCAACGATTTTACCACTTGTAGAAAAAGAAGACTCTGAAGCAACAGTGGAAATAGGAATGGCTAATATGTCTTTTGTAATCAAAGACAATGTAGGATACTTAACCTCATTTAACTTCCACCAACCTAACACATCAAACTCATGAATGTGGGGTAAAGTGCCTTCCTCTAAGTACCTTTCTAATTCATTTTTTACAAAAACTTCACTAGTAGAAGAATTCCATGAAAAGAAAGCATTTAATGAGTCCATGTCACTTGCGGGAGCTGCATCTCGACTAGAAGTGGGCTTACTAGTAATATCATCATTACTTGCTTGACTCATAACACTTGACTCATATCGCAGATATATATCTTCACAAATTTTACGCACTTTCTGAATTTCATCTTTTGCATTATCTACTCCATAGATAATAGGAAGAAAAAAAATACTCTAGGAGCTTCATCTTAAACATTGGATCCAATATCGTCGCCATAGCCAACACCCCGTGACTTTCTTTCCAATACTCATCAAACTTTGTAATCATATTTTCGGACATTTCGCTTATTTCAATGAAACTAGAGGTATCCCATTTCTTTAGAGCAATCTTTATTTCACATATTTTGGGGAAAAATGTTGGTTGTTGGATATTTTGTTCCCGAAAATAATTTTGTGACGTTATAAAAGATTTTTAGTCTATCACAAAGCTCACTTGCCAAAGCCCACTCTTTCTCATCAGGCACATTCTTATATTGGGGCTCACGTTGTTGTAACCGATAAACACCTTCTTGTATTTCAAAGCCGTGGAAAGCATTAAATACGTAGAATTCCATCGTGTTTTACAATCAACAGTCAGTAGTTATTGCAATCCTACCTTGAATACTCTCCAAAAAATGCATCATCCTTGCCTTTTCCTCACCGTACAACTTAATGACATCAGATCTAGTTGTGTTTCTACAAATAAGCCTAAAAAGTGGTTGGAGCCCCTGACAAAAATCTCTAAAGCGTTCGTGTTCAACAATTCTAAGTGGGTAATCATGTTTTGTGATCATTTTAGCAAGATCGGTTCGCGAATCGTCATAATTAAATCGATGTGTTGCTAAAATTGATCTCCCACTTTCATCCGTCTTAGATCTTTTTCCGGTTAACTGACTCTGAAAATCATCAATTTTCTTTTGCCTAATTCATATTTTGCATGACTTATGGTGAGAATGCATCCCCTTGGTTCCATTTTTGGTTGTATAAGTAATTTCCTTTCTACAATACTTACAAACAGCCTTTTTGGTTCCATTAACTTCTTCATAGGTGAAATAACGCCACATTGGAGATGTGAATTTAATTTGTTTCTCGTTACAGTTAACTGCAGAATTGGCGGTATCATTAACCGTGTTTGAATCATTGGGTTGATTCGGTTCTACTGAAGACATGATTACAAAAATCTGAAAATGGTTCACACAAACAATCAGTAAGAAATCGTGTATATGACTTATCAAACAGTGTATATGACTTATCTAGCTAAAAAAATACATGTATGATTGAAGTGATTAGATCATGTAAGGAAATATGTATGATGTAAGCCCTTGATAAATCAAGAATTGATCAAACATGTAAGCTCTTGCTATATTCACAGTTGACTATAAGTGTAAAATTGATAAGAATTTACTTTTTTAGAAGGAAACTTGTAGTTAATTCATTGATAGCAGCAAGCAGCAATATAAATCGAGTTCTATATAAATCGATTTATGATATAAATCGATTTATGATATAAATTGTGATACACTGTATGAAATTATGAAACCCGGAAGAGCTTAATTGCAAGCAGCAGAAATTGATAGCATCAAGTGGTAGAAATTGATAGCAACAGAAATCGGTGAGAAACAGAATTACAGAAATCGTGAGGCAAGTGGTACATTACCGTCAAATGCGGAAGGCGTCGGCGGCGGTGACGGAAGAAAGCTGAAGTCGCAGGTTGCCGGTGGGAGTTGGAGACTTGGAGAAGTCGCCAGTCGGAGTACGCGTCGTTGGGTCCTACCGCCTATGGGAACGGGAAGGAAGCTGAAGTCCTCGAAGCTAGAAAGTCGCCATTCCCCATTCGTATTGTGAAGTGAAGACTGAAGACGGAAGTATTGACGGAAGAAAGCGAGATTGCGAGAAGCCCTAATTTTCCATTTGTATTTTCCATATATATATATATATATATATATATATATATATATATATATATATATATATATATATATATATATATATATATATATATATATATATATATATTATATATAAATATAAACGGGGCCGCCGCGGGAGTACGGGACGAAAATACTCACTCCCGCCCCCGGTCCCGAAAATAAACGGGAGTTAATATCGCCCCCGCCCCCGCTCCCGCTCCCGAATTTTTTTAAAAATTAGTCCCGTACGGTATCGGGATCCCGCGGGGGTTTTTGACATCCCTACTCATAGTATGTTGTTGTTATATGGATGGTCCCTGACCAACTTGAATTGGCCATTTTGCCCTTAAACATCTTTTAATATTTCAAATTTTTAGAGTTTTAAGAGTTAAAAAAACACACGTCCCCCCAACAAATCCCTTTTTTTTTCTTCAAGAACTGTAAACTAAAAAGAAGGCGTCGGAAACCTTCGACCTGCCGCCAACAACTTCATACTTGTCGGAAGCCTCTGATCACCTGCCACAACTTCTTACTCCCATCTACTTTCAATACCGTCCCAATCTGCCCCATGTGACATCCCCAATTTCACGGCCAGAAAAGACCGATTTGTTTATGCTTTGTTTTAAAATCAGAGTAAAATTTTAAAGAAAACAGTTGCGGAATTTGTTCCCAAACAAAATATGATAAAACTTTATCAAAACATTTCTCAAAGAGAATGTATTTTCATTAAATAATAAAACCTCGGGATGTCGTGTTCCGATACAGACCAAAAGCATAAATAGTACAATTCGACCTTACAACAGTTATTTACAACTACTGGTCTATTATCCAAAATCTCTCGTCAAGTCCACCAACTTATACTCTTGTGCCATTACCTGTAATGCAAAGAAAACTGAGTGGGCCAGACTTGGGAGCCTGGTGAGCATATAGGGTTTTCGACCCACAATAATATATTTATTATATTCAATCATCAATCAATCCAAATTTTCCATCCCCATATCTCCTTTATTTCTTAAGGATTTACCCTAAGAATCAATTATCATTTTTTCTTTCATTTATTCCTAAGGATTGACCAAAGGAATTGACACAATGTCCACCACTGCCCAGGTCCTCAAATTACAACCGGTAAACACTTAGTTCAACATACTTAACGAACACCTAGTTCTAACACTCCTAGTGAACACTTAGTTCGAAATACTTAATGAACACCTAGTTCAAAAACAATGTGATAATAATGTATATCTAAATCCGGCAAGACCACTATTATTAATTAACACATATATATCATATTTTCTAAAACAATCTATCCCATCCCGTCGATCCCCACATACTGACCCTACACAATGATCTTACGAGATCTAGTCTAAGGAATCGATATGAACAACAAACTGACGAAGCTGCTTCGGAAATTCCCTGGCAGCAAACGAGGATCAATAAAGACATCAAATGAGGGGAATGGAATAAGTTTCACCACGAACCTTCGTTCGTAAAAGAAAGAACCACAAGATAATTAAGTCAGGGGTAGTTATCTAGATAAAAATGCCTAGTCGTGGTCCGAATATCGTGAGGTATTTTACCCCCAGACTCACCCTATCCAGCATCGAACTTTGCCTAGCAGTGGTCTGAATAGCGTGAGGTATTTTACTGTGACAACCGTCAAAATTCGAGTCGGTTCTAGATTTGACTAGAATTAGTTGCACATATAGGCACAACACATATTAGACTTAGTAATTAGAAGCTAAGTTATAACCTAGTAGAAACTTGGAAACAGATAGAAACAATGGATGGTGTACTTAGATTTCACATTGATATGTGAATTCTACAACTACTTAACTGTAGTGACTATCCATATTCGGGTCGCTCTTTGAATCGAACACCTTTTTATGAATCATATACACACATCATGCACTTGACCTAGTGGTATAGATTAGGTCCGAGTCTCGTAGGAACTTAAGTCAAAGTTGAAGACTAGGACTAGTATACTCGATTCCTCAATTTCGCTTGAATCTCGGAATCACTACATAGAATGCCAATAAACCGATAAAAATAAATTACAAACATTATTTATAACTATAAAAGAGTTATAATACCATAAGATAATTTAAAGTCTCAAATATTCTATTTATTTTGATATTCAAAGTTTATTAAACTCCAAAGCCCTAAAAGCCCTAAAAACTCATATTTATAAACTTTAACCTTAAAAATCCTATAAAAACAATTATGAACCTTATAATATTATCTTATCATAATAATTATTATGAAATACAATTCAATGAAAAATAAAGATTTAGTTATTAACATTTACCCTTGATTTATAAGTCAAAAATCAAGAGTTTTATGCATAAAAACTAGGTTAAGGTGCACATTTTATAAAAAGTTGGATATTTTTATAAAAGATTTGAATTTTTATAAAAGAAACAAGAGAGAGAGAGCCTCTCCTCCCCTAAAATCGGATCCCTCTCTCCCCATATCTCTCTCACACTCTCATTCTCCAACACACACACATCTTTCTTCTTTCTCTCTCTAGAAAACTATCTCTACCTTCTCTCTACTTTTTCTCTCCAAACACCACTCCATTCTCTCTTACTCCCTCTAAGAACCAAGAAATTTTCCAGAAAAAAAACCCAAGAACACTCCTCAAACTCGAAATCTTCATCATCTTGTGGTATTCTTGAAGGTAAAATCGATTTCTACTTCACTTTTCCTTCAAGTTTTGCTCTTTTCTTACACTTTCTCCTTCTTCATCTTCTTCAAACTTGTTTTCTTTTTGTTAAAATGGTTTTTAAAACATGATGGATGTGTTTTAACACCATGCATGTATGATAAACAAGGTTTCATGTTCATAATCTTAGTGCAAAAATCGATTTTAAGGATTAAAACATCAAACTCAAGTTAAGAGTTTTTGAGAAACAAAATTTTGTTCATAAATGCATGTATACATTTTGATAAGTTTTAATCTTTTGATATCTAGAAACATGACTAAAATATGAGTTTATCATGATATATTTTAAATACTTGAAAAGATTTACTCAAGGAAATGATGAAAATCCACTTTTCTAACCAATCATCATGCATGCAATCTGTCAGATTTCTTTACCTGACTTTAAACTGCCATATCTCACTCATTTCTTAACCAAAATTCGTGATTCGTTTTCTGAAATATAATATTTTGAGTTAGCTTTCAAACCCATCTGACCTCACTGGAAAATTCCAATATTTCGATTTTTACCAATTTTTACAAAACTGTTGCTCAAACAGCACTTTTCTTATGAACATTTGTTTTGTGTTGCATGTTCAAAGGACTTATTCATCACTAAAAATCATTCAAAAATTATTTTGAACTCTTAACATCATATATTAAGAGGTACAAAAAGATATTGATTTAAAAGTCTTTGGAACATGTTGCAAAAATTCTTAAAGTAACATCAATAATCTTTACCAAAATCACAAGAACCAAGTTTTCTCTATAATTTATTGAGCCTTTAGGCATGTTTTTCGACATCAAAAATAAGAAAACAATTTTTCATTGTTATTAAATTGTATGAAGATGTGTTCTGGAAATTTTCAGCTCAATATATATTTTCTTTATTTTTACATGAAAATAATAAGAAAATAGAGTGTTAAATCATATAAAATACTTAAACTAGTAAATAAATTCTGGAAAAATTCTTGGATGATCCTTTAAGTTAATAAACATCTTCCATTAAGTTTCATCGATTTTTGTTACTGTTTAATATGGTTTTGAATTTTCTTTTTGTTTAGCTCTAATAAATCATAAAACCACATTAGGGAATATAAAAATGGTATCTAATAATTTTCGCAGCTTATACTCTCTGTGGAAGACTTAGAAAAATATTTCCAGAATTTTTTCATAATGTATCCCTATTTTTCTCCGATTTTTGTATTTATAATGGACTAAAAACAGGAAAAATAGTTTTACTCATCCAAAAATTATGAAAATTTACCAGAACACCTTGTAGTACATTAGGATGCTACATAAAAATTTTGATGATTTTTCTCTTCTGTATACTATTTTTCTTCTATTTTCCCAAGATTAAATACACTTAAACCCAATTTTTATTAGAATACATACACAAAAATCATAAAATTGGGATAAACAGTTTAGAAATTCATTTTTATATTTTTCCTAGCTTAATAATGACTAATAACAGCGTTACAAAAATTTTGGGCAATTTTGGAAACTATTTTCTATTTATTTCAATTTTTATTAGAATAAATACACAAAAATCATAAAATTGGGATAAATAGTTTAGAAATCTATTTTTCTATTTTTCCCAGGTTAAGTATGTGTAATAACAATACTATAAAAAGTTTGGGGCATTTTCTTAACCGATTTCTATTTTTCATGAATTTTTATATATTTAGAGAATTAAATATATGAAAAATGGTTATGCATATTCATAATCCATGAAAATTTATCTAGAAGTCTTTTTGTACATTTAGAACCAAAATCTGAAGTTTGGTAATTTTTATTAACTGTTTAGTATTTTTCATGATTTTATGGTTATTCAAGAAACTAAAATCGTGAAAAATAGTCAGACAAATCAAAAATTCAAGAAAATTTATCTTAAGGTCTTTGACTTCAATTAAAACTTAAATGCAAAGTTTGGGAAAGTTTAGAACTAAATTGATTTAGTTTTGAATATTTAATCATTGGAACACCTCTAAAATGTTAAATATTAACATTTCAATAATGGAAATTTTCCACTTAAATTGTTATATAACAATTGATTCTTTGAAACTTAATTTCCACAGAAAAATGTTTGTAACTTATCAATATTAAATTTTGACACATTATTGGCATAATTCTATTGTAGTAGTAAGTATACTAGTGTTAGATTTCGATTAGAGACTCACTAGCGAATACCATTATTGTAGGAAACGGTAGTGGTGCACGTGGAACGTAGTTCAAGGCACCATTTGCATCATCTAAATGTATTGTGAGTATTCACGCACTCCCCTATTTTCAGTTTTTATGTTTTGGGGTGGAAAAGCATGTCCCGAAAAACTATTATTTGAATGTTGTATTTAAATTGATTTGTATCAAACATGATTGCTATTTTATTGCTATGTCTCTCTATGTATGTCTATGCAACACGGAACATGAGAACTTATCGTACTAAGGCCCTTCCCTTATCTCTAACCATTAACTCTTTGAGCCAATGGTCATTATGGATAGCGCTATTAGGAATTGACAACTCCTCACTCGCCCTATTGCTGGAGTGCATGATACCATATTCATCTATGGAACGATAAGCATAGATCTTGATAGGGCTTCAGTCATAGGTTTGGTTGAGACTCATTGTTTGCTCATACACATACAAACTCGTTACTTATTATAGCAATAAACTTGTTTATTAATTATAGCAATGAACTTTGTTTCTCATTACAACAACGAACTGTTATTACTGAAAACTTATATACATGTTTTAGCAATGAAATTGTTTGCTCCTTGTAGCAACGAAATTGATTGCTCATTTTAGCAATGAAACTTGTTTACTCGTTTGAGTAACGAACTTTATCTTCTATGAGAATATGAATGTTGCATCTTATTTGGGCAACATACCTTATCTCTCATGATGACAAAAAACTTTGTTTTTACAAACTTATTTACTCATTTTAACAATATACTTTTATTATTGGAAACTTTTATCAAAACTTTGATTTCAATTCATGGAACCAGTATTATTTTGTTTATCTGTGAGTACTCACCAATTATTTTTATAGTTGACGCTCGTTTTACATGCTTTTTCAGGAATCATCGGGTAAGTGGCACTTAGGGACACTTCACTTTTAGGAGCATTCGCATGTGTTGTATTTCAATTTACATTGTAATTTCTTTTAAAAGTTGTTCAAACCCATTGTGAATTTGTAATGATTTTTAATACTATGGTTGGTGTTGTCTTTTAACTTTTGCGATGAAACCCTTTGTACTGCCACGCCCTGTGTTTCCGCTTTAGCGGGGTGTGACAGAAAATGGTATCAGAGCTGAAGGTTATAGAGAATACCGGTTTTCCTTTGGAAAACCACAACTATAGCAAAAAAAAAAATTTCAAAACGTTTTTAAAATACTGAACATACTAATGGTATAACTAATTCGAGTACGCATTATTGGATTTTAATTAAGTATAGCCTGGCCAACTATGCTTAATTAAGGAAAGTTAATGTGAGGCTGGAAACGGTTATAGTAGAATTATGTTCAAACCAATTTTCAACTTAAACTTTTGAAAAACAAAATTTTTCGGTGTGCGTACGGGCATTGCATATTATAGGCATTCATCTAGATACACTTAGAAACTAAGTGCACTTTTATAACAATGTCTTTATTTAGAAATATTCTTGTCCCTTATCAAGTGCTAGGTTAACCACTTAAGTTATATCACTAGCCACTCTAGGAGCAATGCACTTAGTACTGAGAATGAGTATTCCTTGGTAGCTATTGACTTTAGATGTAAGGTTAGTAGCTAGATATACACTAGTAATAATCATAAGTCGAAACCTATACGAATTATTCCTCAATACCTCTTCATCGTCTTCGTACTAGAGTTACAACTATGAAAAAGCGTTTTGATATCGACACGGATGAGAATTGGAGCATCACGTAAGGAGGTAGATGAGTCTCCACTAAATAATCACTTGGATATCATTGGAGAGCATTCCCAATTCGACTCACGAGGAGACACGGAGGTTTAACGCATACGTGAGACCTTATTACTACGCTACGATTTAGCTCTACGTTGTTTCCACCTTGAGCTTAAAACTTAACATAGGATGTCCCTTTGACCTCTATAAAAGGTCGTAAACTGTATTGACACCATAAAACGTTTTTCAAACAATTTTTCTTGTCTTTTATCTTGGGGGAAAAGACATCGGCACTCGCCTTGTACTCACCTTAGTATTTAGGTACGATCGGCTACACTAACATACTTATTCCTTATTTCTTAATCTTCCATCAAAAAGTTATTTCGCTTCATCGGTTTTATTTATCATTGATAAAATATTTTATAACCACTTCATTCAACTTAGTAGACATTTCCTAACAATGTAAGCCATATTCTCGCTAAAAATCTTTTGACAACTTGCTTTAATTTAACACTTTTCTTCAAAACTCAATTTAACCAATATTTGTTTTAACATTGCTATTTCAATTTCATTTCAATCCATTTCAATGGATAGATGTGCTTTTAAGGGCATATACACCATTTTAAACCTTGCTTACCATTTTGGCACGTTTTCGAAAAACTTAGAAACATTTTCTTTTATAAAAGTGTTTAAACTTTATGCTATAAAACTTAAACATATGACGTTAAAGTTCATATTATGTGTAAAAGCTTCATCGGATCTTCAAACCACTTTTGTTTTAAGACTTTTGACTACCTTCTCATTTAGGCATTGTACTTTACTTAAATGTGTTTTCTTGAAACCCAACACGACATTTTTACAACTTTCTAATTTAAACATGTTTATAAGAAATCTCTAATTCCTACATTTCCAACATACCTCATTTTTTTTATTTTATTTCAAATTAGTTTTATAATTTGTAAAGTTTCTAAAATTTAAAGAATTGAAAACTTAGTGTTCACTTTTAAATTTCCAGTGAGGCACTTTCAAATAAAAAAGTAATTATTCTTTTAAATATGTTAAGTATTTACCTTATCCGTTTTAACCATTGTTGGACCCCAGTCAAAAAAAGTCAAAATTGTCAGATTTTCAATTGCCATTTGTAGGGCTTCTTCTTTTTCACAAATGGAGTTTAACTTAATATGTAACTTATGAATTTTTAGCAATCCTTAGCAAACACTTTAGAACTCCCACATGTCTATTTAATCATCAATATACATCAAATATTGAAGTTTGAAATATATCTCAACATGGTTTTAAATCTACCTATAAGTATTGTTCTTATAATTTTAACAATAGCAATCATTGCCGCCGCTACCTTCCTTTTTCTTCCCCCCTAACTTGATTTCTCGCTCTCCTTCTGATTTTAGATCTCGCACGCCCATGATAACAACATAATATATTGTCTAACTTTGTTTTTGTATATTTTGCTTCTCTTGGTACCATGTTCTTACACATGCAGACTAGAAGTCTACCCTTTCGTTTTGAGCAATTAATACGTGTATAGTCCTGAGACATAATTTTGATTTAGTCAACTTTGATATATTCAATTACGCCTTTTATCATATGCATCTTGTTTTTATTTTGAAATCTCTATAAACAACCGATCCTTATTTACGTTTTCTCTTTTGTTCTAAATTCAGAAACTTGATATAAAATACAATTTCCATTATATTTTTCCTTATAATTAATACACAATATGAATACCTTTATGCTTATAATTTTTCTATATCCGAAAAATATATGTGGAGGATATGTATCCTTATGTTTCTTCTTTTCTTTAAATACATCAAAAGTTTTGAATTTTACGATTATCTATTCTCTAAATGATTGTTTTTGTAGAAACACTAAACTATGAATGCACTATTTTCAAAGATTGACATTTTTACACCTTTCTTAAAATAGTAGTTTACTTTGCAATTTTCAGTGAGTTCCTAAAACTCTCAAACTTGTTTTCATAAGTATTCTGACTCCTCTTAAACTTGTATTTGTTTTGACTTAGACAATTAGTCAATTTTACAAAAAGCATAATGTCAATATTTCTAAAAAAAAAAATCCCTTAATGACGACTTAAACATTTAACTTTAATTAATCTTTGTATTATTTTACTACTTTGTTTGATCGCCACACATGTATTTTCATTATCTCGGAATTATTACATATTTTGATAATAGTGAGATTAATTATCATTTTTAAACACACATTTTGATAACAGTGAGATTTCTATCACTTCTAAACACTTAAAATGCTATCTACACAATGTGATTTAAAATATCATAAACTTTCACCGCCTTCATTAGAAACAATGACTCTCTAATTATATATATTCTTCGAGTATAGTTCCATTATTGTAAGAGTAACCGTAGTAGTAATTGTAGCATCGGAGATCCTCAATCATTTCGTAACTTATTTTGTAGACGACACTTAAAAAGCCTTTACATTAGAGAGGTACCAAAACTTCGTTGCCTACCCTTAGTACGTATCTTTAGGAACTTACCCTTGATCATTTATTTTCATTCGTGCTACCCCTTCTTATTTCAAAATATATCTTTTCCAGATGTAGTAGCCAACCCGGAAGTGAACAAATTGTTCCTAATCTCTTCTTTTTTTAAGCGGCGAAGTTACACGTAGTGCTAATTTAGAATGCAACTTAAAGATCAATGCGGATTTAACGCTCAGTGCAGTTGGTGCATCATCGAAACTTATACCGCTCTCTTAATTCAGATAATATCTAACTAGAAAATCTTTTCAACTAGGTCGTCATGGTCGGATCATGATTTCCCTAATCCTAATTTCTTGCAATCTAGACTGTAGAACTCGAATTAAGGAAACATTACTTTGATTATAGATAAAGAACTGGGCTCTTCCCTTGGAGAATTAACCCAAAATAATCAAAGAGTTCTCAAAGTCACCACCTCTCCAATTATACAATTGCATCCGGTTTAGTTCTAATAGAATTCGTCACAAATTGAATTTCGGGACGAAATTCTTTCAACCGGGGGAGACTGTGACAACCGTCAAAATTCGAGTCGGTTCTAGATTTGACTAGAATTAGTTGCACATATAGGCACAACACATATTAGACTTATTAATTAGAAGCTAAGTTATAACCTAGTAGAAACTTGGAAACAGATAGAAACAATGGATGGTGTACTTAGATTTCACATTGATATGTGAATTCTACAACTACTTAACTGTAGTGACTATCCATATTCGGGTCGCTCTTTGAATCGAACACCTTTTTATGAATCATATACACACATCATGCACTTGACCTAGTGGTATAAATTAGGTCCGAGTCTCGTAGGAACTTAAGTCAAAGTTGAAGACTAGGACTAGTATACTCGATTCCTCAATTTCGCTTGAATCTCGGAATCACTACATAGAATGCCAATAAACCGATAAAAATAAATTACAAACATTATTTATAACTATAAAAGAGTTATAATACCATAAGATAATTTAAAGTCTCAAATATTCTATTTATTTTGATATTCAAAGTTTATTAAACTCCAAAGCCCTAAAAGCCCTAAAAACTCATATTTATAAACTTTAACCTTAAAAATCCTATAAAAACAATTATGAACCTTATAATATTATCTTATCATAATAATTATTATGAAATACAATTCAATGAAAAATAAAGATTTAGTTATTAACATTTACCCTTGATTTATAAGTCAAAAATCAAGAGTTTTATGCATAAAAACTAGGTTAAGGTGCACATTTTATAAAAAGTTGGATATTTTTATAAAAGATTTGAATTTTTATAAAAGAAACAAGAGAGAGAGAGCCTCTCCTCCCCTAAAATCGGATCCCTCTCTCCCCATATCTCTCTCACACTCTCATTCTCCAACACACACACATCTCTCTTCTTTCTCTCTCTAGAAAACTCTCTCTACCTTCTCTCTACTTTTTCTCCTCAAACACCACTCCATTCTCTCTTACTCCCTCTAAGAACCAAGAAATTTTCCAGAAAAAAAACCCAAGAACACTCCTCAAACTCGAAATCTTCATCATCTTGTGGTATTCTTGAAGGTAAAATCGATTTCTACTTCACTTTTCTTCAAGTTTTGCTCTTTTCTTACACTTTCTCCTTCTTCATCTTCTTCAAACTTGTTTTCTTTTTGTTAAAATGGTTTTTAAAACATGATGGATGTGTTTTAACACCATGCATGTATGATAAACAAGGTTGCATGTTCATGATCTTAGTGCAAAAATCGATTTTAAGGATTAAAACATCAAACTCAAGTTAAGAGTTTTTGAGAAACAAAATTTTGTTCATAAATGCATGTATACATTTTGATAAGTTTTAATCTTTTGATCTCTGGAAACATGACTAAAATATGAGTTTATCATGATATATTTTAAATACTTGAAAAGATTTACTCAAGGAAATGATGAAAATCCACTTTTCTAACCAATCATCATGCATGCAATCTGTCAGATTTCTTTACCTGACTTTAAACTGCCATATCTCACTCATTTCTTAACCAAAATTCGTGATTCTTTTTCTGAAATATAATATTTTGAGTTAGCTTTTAAACCCATCTGACCTCACTGGAAAATTCCAATATTTCGATTTTTACCAATTTTTACAAAACTGTTGCTCAAACAGCACTTTTCTTATGAACATTTGTTTTGTGTTGCATGTTCAAAGGACTTATTCATCACTAAAAATCATTCAAAAATTATTTTGAACTCTTAACATCATATATTAAGAGGTACAAAAAGATATTGATTTAAAAGTCTTTGGAACATGTTGCAAAAATTCTTAAAGTAACATCAATAATCTTTACCAAAATCACAAGAACCAAGTTTTCTCTATAATTTATTGAGCCTTTAGGCATGTTTTTCGACATCAAAAATAAGAAAACAATTTTTCATTGTTATTAAATTGTATGAAGATGTGTTCTGGAAATTTTCAGCTCAATATATATTTTCTTTATTTTTACATGAAAATAATAAGAAAATAGAGTGTTAAATCATATAAAATACTTAAACTAGTAAATAAATTCTGGAAAAATTCTTGGATGATCCTTTAAGTTAATAAACATCTTCCATAAAGTTTCATCGATTTTTGTTACTGTTTAATATGGTTTTGAATTTTCTTTTTGTTTAGCTCTAATAAATCATAAAACCACATTAGGGAATATAAAAATGGTATCTAATAATTTTCGCAGCTTATACTCTCTGTGAAAGACTTAGAAAAATATTTCCAGAATTTTTTCATAATGTATCCCTATTTTTCTCCGATTTTTGTATTTATAATGGACTAAAAACAGGAAAAATAGTTTTACTCATCCAAAAATTATGAAAATTTACCAGAACACCTTGTAGTACATTAGGATGCTACATAAAAATTTTGATGATTTTTCTCTTCTGTATACTATTTTTCTTCTATTTTCCCAAGATTAAATACACTTAAACCCAATTTTTATTAGAATACATACACAAAAATCATAAAATTGGGATAAACAGTTTAGAAATTCATTTTTATATTTTTCCTAGCTTAATAATGACTAATAACAGCGTTACAAAAATTTTGGGCAATTTTGGAAACTATTTTCTATTTATTTCAATTTTTATTAGAATAAATACACAAAAATCATAAAATTGGGATAAATAGTTTAGAAATCTATTTTTCTATTTTTCCCAGGTTAAGTATGTGTAATAACAATACTATAAAAAGTTTGGGGCATTTTCTTAACCGATTTCTATTTTTCATGAATTTTTATATATTTAGAGAATTAAATATATGAAAAATGGTTATGCATATTCATAATCCATGAAAATTTATCTAGAAGTCTTTTAGTACATTTAGAACCAAAATCTGAAGTTTGGTAATTTTTATTAACTGTTTAATATTTTTCATGATTTTATGGTTATTCAAGAAACTAAAATCGTGAAAAATAGTCAGACAAATCAAAAATTCAAGAAAATTTATCTTAAGGTCTTTGACTTCAATTAAAACTTAAATGCAAAGTTTGGGAAAGTTTAGAACTAAATTGATTTAGTTTTGAATATTTAATCATTGGAACACCTCTAAAATGTTAAATATTAACATTTCAATAATGGAAATTTTCCACTTAAATTGTTATATAACAATTGATTCTTTGAAACTTAATTTCCACAGAAAAATGTTTGTAACTTATCAATATTAAATTTTGACACATTATTGGCATAATTCTATTGTAGTAGTAAGTATACTAGTGTTAGATTTCGATTAGAGACTCACTAGCGAATACCATTATTGTAGGAAACGGTAGTGGTGCACGTGGAACGTAGTTCAAGGCACCATTTGCATCATCTAAATGTATTGTGAGTATTCACGCACTCCCCTATTTTCAGTTTTTATGTTTTGGGGTGGAAAAGCATGTCCCGAAAAACTATTATTTGAATGTTGTATTTAAATTGATTTGTATCAAACATGATTGCTATTTTATTGCTATGTCTCTCTATGTATGTCTATGCAACACGGAACATGAGAACTTATCGTACTAAGGCCCTTCCCTTATCTCTAACCATTAACTCTTTGAGCCAATGGTCATTATGGATAGCGCTATTAGGAATTGACAACTCCTCACTCGCCCTATTGTTGGAGTGCATGATACCATATTCATCTATGGAACGATAAGCATAGATCTTGATAGGGCTTCAGTCATAGGTTTGGTTGAGACTCATTGTTTGCTCATACACATACAAACTCGTTACTTATTATAGCAATAAACTTGTTTATTAATTATAGCAATGAACTTTGTTTCTCATTACAACAACGAACTGTTATTACTGAAAACTTATATACATGTTTTAGCAATGAAATTGTTTGCTCCTTGTAGCAACGAAATTGATTGCTCATTTTAGCAATGAAACTTGTTTACTCGTTTGAGTAACGAACTTTATCTTCCATGAGAATATGAATGTTGCATCTTATTTGGGCAACATACCTTATCTCTCATGATGACAAAAAACTTTGTTTTTACAAACTTATTTACTCATTTTAACAATATACTTTTATTATTGGAAACTTTTATCAAAACTTTGATTTCAATTCATGGAACCAGTATTATTTTGTTTATCTGTGAGTACTCACCAATTATTTTTATAGTTGACGCTCGTTTTACATGCTTTTTCAGGAATCATCGGGTAAGTGGCACTTAGGGACACTTCACTTTTAGGAGCATTCGCATGTGTTGTATTTCAATTTACATTGTAATTTCTTTTAAAAGTTGTTCAAACCCATTGTGAATTTGTAATGATTTTTAATACTATGGTTGGTGTTGTCTTTTAACTTTTGCGATGAAACCCTTTGTACTGCCACGCCCTGTGTTTCCGCTTTAGCGGGGTGTGACAGAAAATGGTATCAGAGCTGAAGGTTATAGAGAATACCGGTTTTCCTTTGGAAAACCATAACTATAGCAAAAAAAAAATTTCAAAACGTTTTTAAAATACTGAACATACTAATGGTATAACTAATTCGAGTACGCATTATTGGATTTTAATTAAGTATAGCCTGGCCAACTATGCTTAATTAAGGAAAGTTAATGTGAGGCTGGAAACGGTTATAGTAGAATTATGTTCAAACCAATTTTCAACTTAAACTTTTGAAAAACAAAATTTTTCGGTGTGCGTACGGGCATTGCATATTATAGGCATTCATCTAGATACACTTAGAAACTAAGTGCACTTTTATAACAATGTCTTTATTTAGAAATATTCTTGTCCCTTATCAAGTGCTAGGTTAACCACTTAAGTTATATCACTAGCCACTCTAGGAGCAATGCACTTAGTACTGAGAATGAGTATTCCTTGGTAGCTATTGACTTTAGATGTAAGGTTAGTAGCTAGATATACACTAGTAATAATCATAAGTCGAAACCTATACGAATTATTCCTCAATACCTCTTCATCGTCTTCGTACTAGAGTTACAACTATGAAAAAGCGTTTTGATATCGACACGGATGAGAATTGGAGCATCACGTAAGGAGGTAGATGAGTCTCCACTAAATAATCACTTGGATATCATTGGAGAGCATTCCCAATTCGACTCACGAGGAGACACGGAGGTTTAACGCATACGTGAGACCTTATTACTACGCTACGATTTAGCTCTACGTTGTTTCCACCTTGAGCTTAAAACTTAACATAGGATGTCCCTTTGACCTCTATAAAAGGTCGTAAACTGTATTGACACCATAAAACGTTTTTCAAACAATTTTTCTTGTCTTTTATCTTGGGGGAAAAGACATCGGCACTCGCCTTGTACTCACCTTAGTATTTAGGTACGATCGGCTACACTAACATACTTATTCCTTATTTCTTAATCTTCCATCAAAAAGTTATTTCGCTTCATCGGTTTTATTTATCATTGATAAAATATTTTATAACCACTTCATTCAACTTAGTAGACATTTCCTAACAATGTAAGCCATATTCTCGCTAAAAATCTTTTGACAACTTGCTTTAATTTAACACTTTTCTTCAAAACTCAATTTAACCAATATTTGTTTTAACATTGCTATTTCAATTTCATTTCAATCCATTTCAATGGATAGATGTGCTTTTAAGGGCATATACACCATTTTAAACCTTGCTTACCATTTTGGCACGTTTTCGAAAAACTTAGAAACATTTTCTTTTATAAAAGTGTTTAAACTTTATGCTATAAAACTTAAACATATGACGTTAAAGTTCATATTATGTGTAAAAGCTTCATCGGATCTTCAAACCACTTTTGTTTTAAGACTTTTGACTACCTTCTCATTTAGGCATTGTACTTTACTTAAATGTGTTTTCTTGAAACCCAACACGACATTTTTACAACTTTCTAATTTAAACATGTTTATAAGAAATCTCTAATTCCTACATTTCCAACATACCTCATTTTTTTTATTTTATTTCAAATTAGTTTTATAATTTGTAAAGTTTCTAAAATTTAAAGAATTGAAAACTTAGTGTTCACTTTTAAATTTCCAGTGAGGCACTTTCAAATAAAAAAGTAATTATTCTTTTAAATATGTTAAGTATTTACCTTATCCGTTTTAACCATTGTTGGACCCCAGTCAAAAAAAGTCAAAATTGTCAGATTTTCAATTGCCATTTGTAGGGCTTCTTCTTTTTCACAAATGGAGTTTAACTTAATATGTAACTTATGAATTTTTAGCAATCCTTAGCAAACACTTTAGAACTCCCACATGTCTATTTAATCATCAATATACATCAAATATTGAAGTTTGAAATATATCTCAACATGGTTTTAAATCTACCTATAAGTATTGTTCTTATAATTTTAACAATAGCAATCATTGCCGCCGCTACCTTCCTTTTTCTTCCCCCCTAACTTGATTTCTCGCTCTCCTTCTGATTTTAGATCTCGCACGCCCATGATAACAACATAATATATTGTCTAACTTTGTTTTTGTATATTTTGCTTCTCTTGGTACCATGTTCTTACACATGCAGACTAGAAGTCTACCCTTTCGTTTTGAGCAATTAATACGTGTATAGTCCTGAGACATAATTTTGATTTAGTCAACTTTGATATATTCAATTACGCCTTTTATCATATGCATCTTGTTTTTATTTTGAAATCTCTATAAACAACCGATCCTTATTTACGTTTTCTCTTTTGTTCTAAATTCAGAAACTTGATATAAAATACAATTTCCATTATATTTTTCCTTATAATTAATACACAATATGAATACCTTTATGCTTATAATTTTTCTATATCCGAAAAATATATGTGGAGGATATGTATCCTTATGTTTCTTCTTTTCTTTAAATACATCAAAAGTTTTGAATTTTACGATTATCTATTCTCTAAATGATTGTTTTTGTAGAAACACTAAACTATGAATGCACTATTTTCAAAGATTGACATTTTTACACCTTTCTTAAAATAGTAGTTTACTTTGCAATTTTCAGTGAGTTCCTAAAACTCTCAAACTTGTTTTCATAAGTATTCTGACTCCTCTTAAACTTGTATTTGTTTTGACTTAGACAATTAGTCAATTTTACAAAAAGCATAATGTCAATATTTCTAAAAAAAAAATCCCTTAATGACGACTTAAACATTTAACTTTAATTAATCTTTGTATTATTTTACTACTTTGTTTGATCGCCACACATGTATTTTCATTATCTCGGAATTATTACATATTTTGATAATAGTGAGATTAATTATCATTTTTAAACACACATTTTGATAACAGTGAGATTTCTATCACTTCTAAACACTTAAAATGCTATCTACACAATGTGATTTAAAATATCATAAACTTTCACCGCCTTCATTAGAAACAATGACTCTCTAATTATATATATTCTTCGAGTATAGTTCCATTATTGTAAGAGTAACCGTAGTAGTAATTGTAGCATCGGAGATCCTCAATCATTTCGTAACTTATTTTGTAGACGACACTTAAAAAGCCTTTACATTAGAGAGGTACCAAAACTTCGTTGCCTACCCTTAGTACGTATCTTTAGGAACTTACCCTTGATCATTTATTTTCATTCGTGCTACCCCTTCTTATTTCAAAATATATCTTTTCCAGATGTAGTAGCCAACCCGGAAGTGAACAAATTGTTCCTAATCTCTTCTTTTTTTAAGCGGCGAAGTTACACGTAGTGCTAATTTAGAATGCAACTTAAAGATCAATGCGGATTTAACGCTCAGTGCAGTTGGTGCATCATCGAAACTTATACCGCTCTCTTAATTCAGATAATATCTAACTAGAAAATCTTTTCAACTAGGTCGTCATGGTCGGATCATGATTTCCCTAATCCTAATTTCTTGCAATCTAGACTGTAGAACTCGAATTAAGGAAACATTACTTTGATTATAGATAAAGAACTGGGCTCTTCCCTTGGAGAATTAACCCAAAATAATCAAAGAGTTCTCAAAGTCACCACCTCTCCAATTATACAATTGCATCCGGTTTAGTTCTAATAGAATTCGTCACAAATTGAATTTCGGGACGAAATTCTTTCAACCGGGGGAGACTGTGACAACCGTCAAAATTCGAGTCGGTTCTAGATTTGACTAGAATTAGTTGCACATATAGGCACAACACATATTAGACTTATTAATTAGAAGCTAAGTTATAACCTAGTAGAAACTTGGAAACAGATAGAAACAATGGATGGTGTACTTAGATTTCACATTGATATGTGAATTCTACAACTACTTAACTGTAGTGACTATCCATATTCGGGTCGCTCTTTGAATCGAACACCTTTTTATGAATCATATACACACATCATGCACTTGACCTAGTGGTATAAATTAGGTCCGAGTCTCGTAGGAACTTAAGTCAAAGTTGAAGACTAGGACTAGTATACTCGATTCCTCAATTTCGCTTGAATCTCGGAATCACTACATAGAATGCCAATAAACCGATAAAAATAAATTACAAACATTATTTATAACTATAAAAGAGTTATAATACCATAAGATAATTTAAAGTCTCAAATATTCTATTTATTTTGATATTCAAAGTTTATTAAACTCCAAAGCCCTAAAAGCCCTAAAAACTCATATTTATAAACTTTAACCTTAAAAATCCTATAAAAACAATTATGAACCTTATAATATTATCTTATCATAATAATTATTATGAAATACAATTCAATGAAAAATAAAGATTTAGTTATTAACATTTACCCTTGATTTATAAGTCAAAAATCAAGAGTTTTATGCATAAAAACTAGGTTAAGGTGCACATTTTATAAAAAGTTGGATATTTTTATAAAAGATTTGAATTTTTATAAAAGAAACAAGAGAGAGAGAGCCTCTCCTCCCCTAAAATCGGATCCCTCTCTCCCCATATCTCTCTCACACTCTCATTCTCCAACACACACACATCTCTCTTCTTTCTCTCTCTAGAAAACTCTCTCTACCTTCTCTCTACTTTTTCTCTCCAAACACCACTCCATTCTCTCTTACTCCCTCTAAGAACCAAGAAATTTTCCAGAAAAAAAACCCAAGAACACTCCTCAAACTCGAAATCTTCATCATCTTGTGGTATTCTTGAAGGTAAAATCGATTTCTACTTCACTTTTCTTCAAGTTTTGCTCTTTTCTTACACTTTCTCCTTCTTCATCTTCTTCAAACTTGTTTTCTTTTTGTTAAAATGGTTTTTAAAACATGATGGATGTGTTTTAACACCATGCATGTATGATAAACAAGGTTGCATGTTCATGATCTTAGTGCAAAAATCGATTTTAAGGATTAAAACATCAAACTCAAGTTAAGAGTTTTTGAGAAACAAAATTTTGTTCATAAATGCATGTATACATTTTGATAAGTTTTAATCTTTTGATCTCTGGAAACATGACTAAAATATGAGTTTATCATGATATATTTTAAATACTTGAAAAGATTTACTCAAGGAAATGATGAAAATCCACTTTTCTAACCAATCATCATGCATGCAATCTGTCAGATTTCTTTACCTGACTTTAAACTGCCATATCTCACTCATTTCTTAACCAAAATTCGTGATTCTTTTTCTGAAATATAATATTTTGAGTTAGCTTTCAAACCCATCTGACCTCACTGGAAAATTCCAATATTTCGATTTTTACCAATTTTTACAAAACTGTTGCTCAAACAGCACTTTTCTTATGAACATTTGTTTTGTGTTGCATGTTCAAAGGACTTATTTATCACTAAAAATCATTCAAAAATTATTTTGAACTCTTAACATCATATATTAAGAGGTACAAAAAGATATTGATTTAAAAGTCTTTGGAACATGTTGCAAAAATTCTTAAAGTAACATCAATAATCTTTACCAAAATCACAAGAACCAAGTTTTCTCTATAATTTATTGAGCCTTTAGGCATGTTTTTCGACATCAAAAATAAGAAAACAATTTTTCATTGTTATTAAATTGTATGAAGATGTGTTCTGGAAATTTTCAGCTCAATATATATTTTCTTTATTTTTACATGAAAATAATAAGAAAATAGAGTGTTAAATCATATAAAATACTTAAACTAGTAAATAAATTCTGGAAAAATTCTTGGATGATCCTTTAAGTTAATAAACATCTTCCATTAAGTTTCATCGATTTTTGTTACTGTTTAATATGGTTTTGAATTTTCTTTTTGTTTAGCTCTAATAAATCATAAAACCACATTAGGGAATATAAAAATGGTATCTAATAATTTTCGCAGCTTATACTCTCTGTGGAAGACTTAGAAAAATATTTCCAGAATTTTTTCATAATGTATCCCTATTTTTCTCTGATTTTTGTATTTATAATGGACTAAAAACAGGAAAAATAGTTTTACTCATCCAAAAATTATGAAAATTTACCAGAACACCTTGTAGTACATTAGGATGCTACATAAAAATTTTGATGATTTTTCTCTTCTGTATACTATTTTTCTTCTATTTTCCCAAGATTAAACACACTTAAACCCAATTTTTATTAGAATACATACACAAAAATCATAAAATTGGGATAAACAGTTTAGAAATTCATTTTTATATTTTTCCTAGCTTAATAATGACTAATAACAGCGTTACAAAAATTTTGGGCAATTTTGGAAACTATTTTCTATTTATTTCAATTTTTATTAGAATAAATACACAAAAATCATAAAATTGGGATAAATAGTTTAGAAATCTATTTTTCTATTTTTCCCAGGTTAAGTATGTGTAATAACAATACTATAAAAAGTTTGGGGCATTTTCTTAACCGATTTCTATTTTTCATGAATTTTTATATATTTAGAGAATTAAATATATGAAAAATGGTTATGCATATTCATAATCCATGAAAATTTATCTAGAAGTCTTTTAGTACATTTAGAACCAAAATCTGAAGTTTGGTAATTTTTATTAACTGTTTAATATTTTTCATGATTTTATGGTTATTCAAGAAACTAAAATCGTGAAAAATAGTCAGACAAATCAAAAATTCAAGAAAATTTATCTTAAGGTCTTTGACTTCAATTAAAACTTAAATGCAAAGTTTGGGAAAGTTTAGAGCTAAATTGATTTAGTTTTGAATATTTAATCATTGGAACACCTCTAAAATGTTAAATATTAACATTTCAATAATGGAAATTTTCCACTTAAATTGTTATATAACAATTGATTCTTTGAAACTTAATTTCCACAGAAAAATGTTTGTAACTTATCAATATTAAATTTTGACACATTATTGGCATAATTCTATTGTAGTAGTAAGTATACTAGTGTTAGATTTCGATTAGAGACTCACTAGCGAATACCATTATTGTAGGAAACGGTAGTGGTGCACGTGGAACGTAGTTCAAGGCACCATTTGCATCATCTAAATGTATTGTGAGTATTCACGCACTCCCCTATTTTCAGTTTTTATGTTTTGGGGTGGAAAAGCATGTTCCGAAAAACTATTATTTGAATGTTGTATTTAAATTGATTTGTATCAAACATGATTGCTATTTTATTGCTATGTCTCTCTATGTATGTCTATGCAACACGGAACATGAGAACTTATCGTACTAAGGCCCTTCCCTTATCTCTAACCATTAACTCTTTGAGCCAATGGTCATTATGGATAGCGCTATTAGGAATTGACAACTCCTCACTCGCCCTATTGCTGGAGTGCATGATACCATATTCATCTATGGAACGATAAGCATAGATCTTGATAGGGCTTCAGTCATAGGTTTGGTTGAGACTCATTGTTTGCTCATACACATACAAACTCGTTACTTATTATAGCAATAAACTTGTTTATTAATTATAGCAATGAACTTTGTTTCTCATTACAACAACGAACTGTTATTACTGAAAACTTATATACATGTTTTAGCTTTCAAACCCATCTGACCTCACTGGAAAATTCCAATATTTCGATTTTTACCAATTTTTACAAAACTGTTGCTCAAACAGCACTTTTCTTATGAACATTTGTTTTGTGTTGCATGTTCAAATGACTTATTCATCACTAAAAATCATTCAAAAATTATTTGGAACTCTTAACATCATATATTAAGAGGTACAAAAAGATATTGATTTAAAAGTCTTTGGAACATGTTGCAAAAATTCTTAAAGTAACATCAATAATCTTTACCAAAATCACAAGAACCAAGTTTTCTCTATAATTTATTGAGCCTTTAGGCATGTTTTTCGACATCAAAAATAAGAAAACAATTTTTCATTGTTATTAAACTGTATGAAGATGTGTTCTGGAAATTTTCAGCTCAATATATATTTTCTTTATTTTTACATGAAAATAATAAGAAAATAGAGTGTTAAATCATATAAAATACTTAAACTAGTAAATAAATTCTGGAAAAATTCTTGGATGATCCTTTAAGTTAATAAACATCTTCCATTAAGTTTCATCGATTTTTGTTACTGTTTAATATGGTTTTGAATTTTCTTTTTGTTTAGCTCTAATAAATCATAAAACCACATTAGGGAATATAAAAATGGTATCTAATAATTTTCGCAGCTTATACTCTCTGTGAAAGACTTAGAAAAATATTTCCAGAATTTTTTCATAATGTATCCCTATTTTTCTCCGATTTTTGTATTTATAATGGACTAAAAACAGGAAAAATAGTTTTACTCATCCAAAAATTATGAAAATTTACCAGAACACCTTGTAGTACATTAGGATGCTACATAAAAATTTTGATGATTTTTCTCTTCTGTATACTATTTTTCTTCTATTTTCCCAAGATTAAATACACTTAAACCCAATTTTTATTAGAATACATACACAAAAATCATAAAATTGGGATAAACAGTTTAGAAATTCATTTTTATATTTTTCCTAGCTTAATAATGACTAATAACAGCGTTACAAAAATTTTGGGCAATTTTGGAAACTATTTTCTATTTATTTCAATTTTTATTAGAATAAATACACAAAAATCATAAAATTGGGATAAATAGTTTAGAAATCTATTTTTCTATTTTTCCCAGGTTAAGTATGTGTAATAACAATACTATAAAAAGTTTGGGGCATTTTCTTAACCGATTTCTATTTTTCATGAATTTTTATATATTTAGAGAATTAAATATATGAAAAATGGTTATGCATATTCATAATCCATGAAAATTTATCTAGAAGTCTTTTAGTACATTTAGAACCAAAATCTGAAGTTTGGTAATTTTTATTAACTGTTTAATATTTTTCATGATTTTATGGTTATTCAAGAAACTAAAATCGTGAAAAATAGTCAGACAAATCAAAAATTCAAGAAAATTTATCTTAAGGTCTTTGACTTCAATTAAAACTTAAATGCAAAGTTTGGGAAAGTTTAGAACTAAATTGATTTAGTTTTGAATATTTAATCATTGGAACACCTCTAAAATGTTAAATATTAACATTTCAATAATGGAAATTTTCCACTTAAATTGTTATATAACAATTGATTCTTTGAAACTTAATTTCCACAGAAAAATGTTTGTAACTTATCAATATTAAATTTTGACACATTATTGGCATAATTCTATTGTAGTAGTAAGTATACTAGTGTTAGATTTCGATTAGAGACTCACTAGCGAATACCATTATTGTAGGAAACGGTAGTGGTGCACGTGGAACGTAGTTCAAGGCACCATTTGCATCATCTAAATGTATTGTGAGTATTCACGCACTCCCCTATTTTCAATTTTTATGTTTTGGGGTGGAAAAGCATGTCCCGAAAAACTATTATTTGAATGTTGTATTTAAATTGATTTGTATCAAACATGATTGCTATTTTATTGCTATGTCTCTCTATGTATGTCTATGCAACACGGAACATGAGAACTTATCGTACTAAGGCCCTTCCCTTATCTCTAACCATTAACTCTTTGAGCCAATGGTCATTATGGATAGCGCTATTAGGAATTGACAACTCCTCACTCGCCCTATTGCTGGAGTGCATGATACCATATTCATCTATGGAACGATAAGCATAGATCTTGATAGGGCTTCAGTCATAGGTTTGGTTGAGACTCATTGTTTGCTCATACACATACAAACTCGTTACTTATTATAGCAATAAACTTGTTTATTAATTATAGCAATGAACTTTGTTTCTCATTACAACAACGAACTGTTATTACTGAAAACTTATATACATGTTTTAGCAATGAAATTGTTTGCTCCTTGTAGCAACGAAATTGATTGCTCATTTTAGCAATGAAACTTGTTTACTCGTTTGAGTAACGAACTTTATCTTCCATGAGAATATGAATGTTGCATCTTATTTGGGCAACATACCTTATCTCTCATGATGACAAAAAACTTTGTTTTTACAAACTTATTTACTCATTTTAACAATATACTTTTATTATTGGAAACTTTTATCAAAACTTTGATTTCAATTCATGGAACCAGTATTATTTTGTTTATCTGTGAGTACTCACCAATTATTTTTATAGTTGACGCTCGTTTTACATGCTTTTTCAGGAATCATCGGGTAAGTGGCACTTAGGGACACTTCACTTTTAGGAGCATTCGCATGTGTTGTATTTCAATTTACATTGTAATTTCTTTTAAAAGTTGTTCAAACCCATTGTGAATTTGTAATGATTTTTAATACTATGGTTGGTGTTGTCTTTTAACTTTTGCGATGAAACCCTTTGTACTGCCACGCCCTGTGTTTCCGCTTTAGCGGGGTGTGACAGAAAATGGTATCAGAGCTGAAGGTTATAGAGAATACCGGTTTTCCTTTGGAAAACCACAACTATAGCCAAAAAAAAATTTCAAAACGTTTTTAAAATACTGAACATACTAATGGTATAACTAATTCGAGTACGCATTATTGGATTTTAATTAAGTATAGCCTGGCCAACTATGCTTAATTAAGGAAAGTTAATGTGAGGCTGGAAACGGTTATAGTAGAATTATGTTCAAACCAATTTTCAACTTAAACTTTTGAAAAACAAAATTTTTCGGTGTGCGTACGGGCATTGCATATTATAGGCATTCATCTAGATACACTTAGAAACTAAGTGCACTTTTATAACAATGTCTTTATTTAGAAATATTCTTGTCCCTTATCAAGTGCTAGGTTAACCACTTAAGTTATATCACTAGCCACTCTAGGAGCAATGCACTTAGTACTGAGAATGAGTATTCCTTGGTAGCTATTGACTTTAGATGTAAGGTTAGTAGCTAGATATACACTAGTAATAATCATAAGTCGAAACCTATACGAATTATTCCTCAATACCTCTTCATCGTCTTCGTACTAGAGTTACAACTATTAAAAAGCGTTTTGATATCGACACGGATGAGAATTGGAGCATCACGTAAGGAGGTAGATGAGTCTCCACTAAATAATCACTTGGATATCATTGGAGAGCATTCCCAATTCGACTCACGAGGAGACACGGAGGTTTAACGCATACGTGAGACCTTATTACTACGCTACGATTTAGCTCTACGTTGTTTCCACCTTGAGCTTAAAACTTAACATAGGATGTCCCTTTGACCTCTATAAAAGGTCGTAAACTGTATTGACACCATAAAACGTTTTTCAAACAATTTTTCTTGTCTTTTATCTTGGGGGAAAAGACATCGGCACTCGCCTTGTACTCACCTTAGTATTTAGGTACGATCGGCTACACTAACATACTTATTCCTTATTTCTTAATCTTCCATCAAAAAGTTATTTCGCTTCATCGGTTTTATTTATCATTGATAAAATATTTTATAACCACTTCATTCAACTTAGTAGACATTTCCTAACAATGTAAGCCATATTCTCGCTAAAAATCTTTTGACAACTTGCTTTAATTTAACACTTTTCTTCAAAACTCAATTTAACCAATATTTGTTTTAACATTGCTATTTCAATTTCATTTCAATCCATTTCAATGGATAGATGTGCTTTTAAGGGCATATACACCATTTTAAACCTTGCTTACCATTTTGGCACGTTTTCGAAAAACTTAGAAACATTTTCTTTTATAAAAGTGTTTAAACTTTATGCTATAAAACTTAAACATATGACGTTAAAGTTCATATTATGTGTAAAAGCTTCATCGGATCTTCAAACCACTTTTGTTTTAAGACTTTTGACTACCTTCTCATTTAGGCATTGTACTTTACTTAAATGTGTTTTCTTGAAACCCAACACGACATTTTTACAACTTTCTAATTTAAACATGTTTATAAGAAATCTCTAATTCCTACATTTCCAACATACCTCATTTTTTTTATTTTTTTTCAAATTAGTTTTATAATTTGTAAAGTTTCTAAAATTTAAAGAATTGAAAACTTAGTGTTCACTTTTAAATTTCCAGTGAGGCACTTTCAAATAAAAAAGTAATTATTCTTTTAAATATGTTAAGTATTTACCTTATCCGTTTTAACCATTGTTGGACCCCAGTCAAAAAAAGTCAAAATTGTCAGATTTTCAATTGCCATTTGTAGGGCTTCTTCTTTTTCACAAATGGAGTTTAACTTAATATGTAACTTATGAATTTTTAGCAATCCTTAGCAAACACTTTAGAACTCCCACATGTCTATTTAATCATCAATATACATCAAATATTGAAGTTTGAAATATATCTCAACCTGGTTTTAAATCTACCTATAGGTATTGTTCTTATAATTTTAACAATAGCAATCATTGCCGCCGCTACCTTCCTTTTTCTTCCCCCCTAACTTGATTTCTCGCTCTCCTTCTGATTTTAGATCTCGCACGCCCATGATAACAACATAATATATTGTCTAACTTTGTTTTTGTATATTTTGCTTCTCTTGGTACCATGTTCTTACACATGCAGACTAGAAGTCTACCCTTTCGTTTTGAGCAATTAATACGTGTATAGTCCTGAGACATAATTTTGATTTAGTCAACTTTGATATATTCAATTACGCATTTTATCATATGCATCTTGTTTTTATTTTGAAATCTCTATAAACAACCGATCCTTATTTACATTTTCTCTTTTGTTCTAAATTCAGAAACTTGATATAAAATACAATTTTCATTATATTTTTCCTTATAATTAATACACAATATGAATACCTTTATGCTTATAATTTTTCTATATCCGAAAAATATATGTGGAGGATATGTATCCTTATGTTTCTTCTTTTCTTTAAATACATCAAAAGTTTTGAATTTTACGATTATCTATTCTCTAAATGATTGTTTTTGTAGAAACACTAAACTATGAATGCACTATTTTCAAAGATTGACATTTTTACACCTTTCTTAAAATAGTAGTTTACTTTGCAATTTTCAGTGAGTTCCTAAAACTCTCAAACTTGTTTTCATAAGTATTCTGACTCGTCTTAAACTTGTATTTGTTTTGACTTAGACAATTAGTCAATTTTACAAAAAGCATAATGTCAATATTTCTAAAAAAAAAATCCCTTAATGACGACTTAAACATTTAACTTTAATTAATCTTTGTATTATTTTACTACTTTGTTTGATCGCCACACATGTATTTTCATTATCTCGGAATTATTACATATTTTGATAATAGTGAGATTAATTATCATTTTTAAACCCACATTTTGATAACAGTGAGATTTCTATCACTTCTAAACACTTAAAATGCTATCTACACAATGTGATTTAAAATATCATAAACTTTCACCGCCTTCATTAGAAACAATGACTCTCTAATTATATATATTCTTCGAGTATAGTTCCATTATTGTAAGAGTAACCGTAGTAGTAATTGTAGCATCGGAGATCCTCAATCATTTCGTAACTTATTTTGTAGACGACACTTAAAAAGCCTTTACATTAGAGAGGTACCAAAACTTCGTTGCCTACCCTTAGTACGTATCTTTAGGAACTTACCCTTGATCATTTATTTTCATTCGTGCTACCCCTTCTTATTTCAAAATATATCTTTTCCAGATGTAGTAGCCAACCCGGAAGTGAACAAATTGTTCCTAATCTCTTCTTTTTTTAAGCGGCGAAGTTACACGTAGTGCTAATTTAGAATGCAACTTAAAGATCAATGCGGATTTAACGCTCAGTGCAGTTGGTGCATCATCGAAACTTATACCGCTCTCTTAATTCAGATAATATCTAACTAGAAAATCTTTTCAACTAGGTCGTCATGGTCGGATCATGATTTCCCTAATCCTAATTTCTTGCAATCTAGACTGTAGAACTCGAATTAAGGAAACATTACTTTGATTATAGATAAAGAACTGGGCTCTTCCCTTGGAGAATTAACCCAAAATAATCAAAGAGTTCTCAAAGTCACCACCTCTCCAATTATACAATTGCATCCGGTTTAGTTCTAATAGAATTCGTCACAAATTGAATTTCGGGACGAAATTCTTTCAACCGGGGGAGACTGTGACAACCGTCAAAATTCGAGTCGGTTCTAGATTTGACTAGAATTAGTTGCACATATAGGCACAACACATATTAGACTTATTAATTAGAAGCTAAGTTATAACCTAGTAGAAACTTGGAAACAGATAGAAACAATGGATGGTGTACTTAGATTTCACATTGATATGTGAATTCTACAACTACTTAACTGTAGTGACTATCCATATTCGGGTCGCTCTTTGAATCGAACACCTTTTTATGAATCATATACACACATCATGCACTTGACCTAGTGGTATAAATTAGGTCCGAGTCTCGTAGGAACTTAAGTCAAAGTTGAAGACTAGGACTAGTATACTCGATTCCTCAATTTCGCTTGAATCTCGGAATCACTACATAGAATGCCAATAAACCGATAAAAATAAATTACAAACATTATTTATAACTATAAAAGAGTTATAATACCATAAGATAATTTAAAGTCTCAAATATTCTATTTATTTTGATATTCAAAGTTTATTAAACTCCAAAGCCCTAAAAGCCCTAAAAACTCATATTTATAAACTTTAACCTTAAAAATCCTATAAAAACAATTATGAACCTTATAATATTATCTTATCATAATAATTATTATGAAATACAATTCAATGAAAAATAAAGATTTAGTTATTAACATTTACCCTTGATTTATAAGTCAAAAATCAAGAGTTTTATGCATAAAAACTAGGTTAAGGTGCACATTTTATAAAAAGTTGGATATTTTTATAAAAGATTTGAATTTTTATAAAAGAAACAAGAGAGAGAGAGCCTCTCCTCCCCTAAAATCGGATCCCTCTCTCCCCATATCTCTCTCACACTCTCATTCTCCAACACACACACATCTCTCTTCTTTCTCTCTCTAGAAAACTATCTCTACCTTCTCTCTACTTTTTCTCTCCAAACACCACTCCATTCTCTCTTACTCCCTCTAAGAACCAAGAAATTTTCCAGAAAAAAAACCCAAGAACACTCCTCAAACTCGAAATCTTCATCATCTTGTGGTATTCTTGAAGGTAAAATCGATTTCTACTTCACTTTTCCTTCAAGTTTTGCTCTTTTCTTACACTTTCTCCTTCTTCATCTTCTTCAAACTTGTTTTCTTTTTGTTAAAATGGTTTTTAAAACATGATGGATGTGTTTTAACACCATGCATGTATGATAAACAAGGTTTCATGTTCATGATCTTAGTGCAAAAATCGATTTTAAGGATTAAAACATCAAACTCAAGTTAAGAGTTTTTGAGAAACAAAATTTTGTTCATAAATGCATGTATACATTTTGATAAGTTTTAATCTTTTGATATCTAGAAACATGACTAAAATATGAGTTTATCATGATATATTTTAAATACTTGAAAAGATTTACTCAAGGAAATGATGAAAATCCACTTTTCTAACCAATCATCATGCATGCAATCTGTCAGATTTCTTTACCTGACTTTAAACTGCCATATCTCACTCATTTCTTAACCAAAATTCGTGATTCGTTTTCTGAAATATAATATTTTGAGTTAGCTTTCAAACCCATCTGACCTCACTGGAAAATTCCAATATTTCGATTTTTACCAATTTTTACAAAACTGTTGCTCAAACAGCACTTTTCTTATGAACATTTGTTTTGTGTTGCATGTTCAAAGGACTTATTCATCACTAAAAATCATTCAAAAATTATTTTGAACTCTTAACATCATATATTAAGAGGTACAAAAAGATATTGATTTAAAAGTCTTTGGAACATGTTGCAAAAATTCTTAAAGTAACATCAATAATCTTTACCAAAATCACAAGAACCAAGTTTTCTCTATAATTTATTGAGCCTTTAGGCATGTTTTTCGACATCAAAAATAAGAAAACAATTTTTCATTGTTATTAAATTGTATGAAGATGTGTTCTGGAAATTTTCAGCTCAATATATATTTTCTTTATTTTTACATGAAAATAATAAGAAAATAGAGTGTTAAATCATATAAAATACTTAAACTAGTAAATAAATTCTGGAAAAATTCTTGGATGATCCTTTAAGTTAATAAACATCTTCCATTAAGTTTCATCGATTTTTGTTACTGTTTAATATGGTTTTGAATTTTCTTTTTGTTTAGCTCTAATAAATCATAAAACCACATTAGGGAATATAAAAATGGTATCTAATAATTTTCGCAGCTTATACTCTCTGTGGAAGACTTAGAAAAATATTTCCAGAATTTTTTCATAATGTATCCCTATTTTTCTCCGATTTTTGTATTTATAATGGACTAAAAACAGGAAAAATAGTTTTACTCATCCAAAAATTATGAAAATTTACCAGAACACCTTGTAGTACATTAGGATGCTACATAAAAATTTTGATGATTTTTCTCTTCTGTATACTATTTTTCTTCTATTTTCCCAAGATTAAATACACTTAAACCCAATTTTTATTAGAATACATACACAAAAATCATAAAATTGGGATAAACAGTTTAGAAATTCATTTTTATATTTTTCCTAGCTTAATAATGACTAATAACAGCGTTACAAAAATTTTGGGCAATTTTGGAAACTATTTTCTATTTATTTCAATTTTTATTAGAATAAATACACAAAAATCATAAAATTGGGATAAATAGTTTAGAAATCTATTTTTCTATTTTTCCCAGGTTAAGTATGTGTAATAACAATACTATAAAAAGTTTGGGGCATTTTCTTAACCGATTTCTATTTTTCATGAATTTTTATATATTTAGAGAATTAAATATATGAAAAATGGTTATGCATATTCATAATCCATGAAAATTTATCTAGAAGTCTTTTAGTACATTTAGAACCAAAATCTGAAGTTTGGTAATTTTTATTAACTGTTTAATATTTTTCATGATTTTATGGTTATTCAAGAAACTAAAATCGTGAAAAATAGTCAGACAAATCAAAAATTCAAGAAAATTTATCTTAAGGTCTTTGACTTCAATTAAAACTTAAATGCAAAGTTTGGGAAAGTTTAGAACTAAATTGATTTAGTTTTGAATATTTAATCATTGGAACACCTCTAAAATGTTAAATATTAACATTTCAATAATGGAAATTTTCCACTTAAATTGTTATATAACAATTGATTCTTTGAAACTTAATTTCCACAGAAAAATGTTTGTAACTTATCAATATTAAATTTTGACACATTATTGGCATAATTCTATTGTAGTAGTAAGTATACTAGTGTTAGATTTCGATTAGAGACTCACTAGCGAATACCATTATTGTAGGAAACGGTAGTGGTGCACGTGGAACGTAGTTCAAGGCACCATTTGCATCATCTAAATGTATTGTGAGTATTCACGCACTCCCCTATTTTCAGTTTTTATGTTTTGGGGTGGAAAAGCATGTTCCGAAAAACTATTATTTGAATGTTGTATTTAAATTGATTTGTATCAAACATGATTGCTATTTTATTGCTATGTCTCTCTATGTATGTCTATGCAACACGGAACATGAGAACTTATCGTACTAAGGCCCTTCCCTTATCTCTAACCATTAACTCTTTGAGCCAATGGTCATTATGGATAGCGCTATTAGGAATTGACAACTCCTCACTCGCCCTATTGCTGGAGTGCATGATACCATATTCATCTATGGAACGATAAGCATAGATCTTGATAGGGCTTCAGTCATAGGTTTGGTTGAGACTCATTGTTTGCTCATACACATACAAACTCGTTACTTATTATAGCAATAAACTTGTTTATTAATTATAGCAATGAACTTTGTTTCTCATTACAACAACGAACTGTTATTACTGAAAACTTATATACATGTTTTAGCTTTCAAACCCATCTGACCTCACTGGAAAATTCCAATATTTCGATTTTTACCAATTTTTACAAAACTGTTGCTCAAACAGCACTTTTCTTATGAACATTTGTTTTGTGTTGCATGTTCAAAGGACTTATTCATCACTAAAAATCATTCAAAAATTATTTGGAACTCTTAACATCATATATTAAGAGGTACAAAAAGATATTGATTTAAAAGTCTTTGGAACATGTTGCAAAAATTCTTAAAGTAACATCAATAATCTTTACCAAAATCACAAGAACCAAGTTTTCTCTATAATTTATTGAGCCTTTAGGCATGTTTTTCGACATCAAAAATAAGAAAACAATTTTTCATTGTTATTAAATTGTATGAAGATGTGTTCTGGAAATTTTCAGCTCAATATATATTTTCTTTATTTTTACATGAAAATAATAAGAAAATAGAGTGTTAAATCATATAAAATACTTAAACTAGTAAATAAATTCTGGAAAAATTCTTGGATGATCCTTTAAGTTAATAAACATCTTCCATTAAGTTTCATCGATTTTTGTTACTGTTTAATATGGTTTTGAATTTTCTTTTTGTTTAGCTCTAATAAATCATAAAACCACATTAGGGAATATAAAAATGGTATCTAATAATTTTCGCAGCTTATACTCTCTGTGAAAGACTTAGAAAAATATTTCCAGAATTTTTTCATAATGTATCCCTATTTTTCTCCGATTTTTGTATTTATAATGGACTAAAAACAGGAAAAATAGTTTTACTCATCCAAAAATTATGAAAATTTACCAGAACACCTTGTAGTACATTAGGATGCTACATAAAAATTTTGATGATTTTTCTCTTCTGTATACTATTTTTCTTCTATTTTCCCAAGATTAAATACACTTAAACCCAATTTTTATTAGAATACATACACAAAAATCATAAAATTGGGATAAACAGTCTAGAAATCCACTTAAATTGTTATATAACAATTGATTCTTTGAAACTTAATTTCCACAGAAAAATGTTTGTAACTTATCAATATTAAATTTTGACACATTATTGGCATAATTCTATTGTAGTAGTAAGTATACTAGTGTTAGATTTCGATTAGAGACTCACTAGCGAATACCATTATTGTAGGAAACGGTAGTGGTGCACGTGGAACGTAGTTCAAGGCACCATTTGCATCATCTAAATGTATTGTGAGTATTCACGCACTCCCCTATTTTCAGTTTTTATGTTTTGGGGTGGAAAAGCATGTCCCGAAAAACTATTATTTGAATGTTGTATTTAAATTGATTTGTATCAAACATGATTGCTATTTTATTGCTATGTCTCTCTATGTATGTCTATGCAACACGGAACATGAGAACTTATCGTACTAAGGCCCTTCCCTTATCTCTAACCATTAACTCTTTGAGCCAATGGTCATTATGGATAGCGCTATTAGGAATTGACAACTCCTCACTCGCCCTATTGCTGGAGTGCATGATACCATATTCATCTATGGAACGATAAGCATAGATCTTGATAGGGCTTCAGTCATAGGTTTGGTTGAGACTCATTGTTTGCTCATACACATACAAACTCGTTACTTATTATAGCAATAAACTTGTTTATTAATTATAGCAATGAACTTTGTTTCTCGTTACAACAACGAACTGTTATTACTGAAAACTTATATACATGTTTTAGCAATGAAATTGTTTGCTCCTTGTAGCAACGAAATTGATTGCTCATTTTAGCAATGAAACTTGTTTACTCGTTTGAGTAACGAACTTTATCTTCCATGAGAATATGAATGTTGCATCTTATTTGGGCAACATACCTTATCTCTCATGATGACAAAAAAACTTTGTTTTTACAAACTTATTTACTCATTTTAACAATATACTTTTATTATTGGAAACTTTTATCAAAACTTTGATTTCAATTCATGGAACCAGTATTATTTTGTTTATCTGTGAGTACTCACCAATTATTTTTATAGTTGACGCTCGTTTTACATGCTTTTTCAGGAATCATCGGGTAAGTGGCACTTAGGGACACTTCACTTTTAGGAGCATTCGCATGTGTTGTATTTCAATTTACATTGTAATTTCTTTTAAAAGTTGTTCAAACCCATTGTGAATTTGTAATGATTTTTAATACTATGGTTGGTGTTGTCTTTTAACTTTTGCGATGAAACCCTTTGTACTGCCACGCCCTGTGTTTCCGGTTTAGCGGGGTGTGACATTTACCCCCACACTCACCCTATCCAACAATATAACACCAGACATACCTATTAGTGGTCTATTACCGACACACTTTATTAAGCAGTCTACGAAGTTCCCTCAATTACTTCGTGAAAAGAAACGCTGACATATGAAGCTCGTTCGATCACTTCATAAATGAAAGAAACGATGACTCCAAAGCTCTTTCAAAATAAAAGGTATGGGGAAATACTAATAGAGTACTCCTGTACGCTCCCGTAACCGACACACAATAGTGTCAAAACTACTTTGTACATGATAGTACTTCTGGCACATTATAGTACTCTGGTATGCGTAGGACTCGTATCCGAGAACATAATAATACCTCGGCGCAAGCAGCACCAAAGACACATGGCTTTGAAAAGGACTTCGTACATAAAATGTACATTTGTACGTAAGACGTACTCCACCGATCATCGATCTCACCACACACGTACTCTTAATAAGAGGCTACCCAATGTCCAAACTTAATTGAACTAAACATCCCTTTTTAAGTCTTAACCCATCACTAGGCAAACCTACGAAGTTTATAATCAATTTTCGATACTATCTTCGTTTAGGCAACGCTAACTAGTGTATACTTAACAAAGAGTTTTAAGTAATAATATCATATATTCACATCTTAACACATATTGAACCATAACTGATTCGCACGTTGCATATTATCAAATATATCTAACACGTATTTCGAGAAATAACAAATACTTCACATACATATATATTTAATACTTTAATCAATACTAGTATTAAAATCATGTCCTTGAAAGGGACTAAGCACATGATACCTTATCGGATGAACGTATAGTTCAAAAATACATAATCCGTACTCCCGGATCTAAAACTAACCTCCTCACCCTTTTATCTCATTATCCAACTCATCTTTTATCACATACCAACAATCTCATCTACCCATGTTCTACCCAATATATTTGTAGATACAATATATATATATATATATATATATATATATATATATATATATATATATATATATATATATATATATATATATATAGTTTAACTCATTTAAACCTATATAAAACATCCATTCCACACTCATCTCAAATAAACAACAATATGCAAACACATAGCACGCATTTCATAGCAAATACTTCATATTTATGTGTTAGAAGAAAGTAACTACACACTCACTTGAATAAGCGATTATCGGACAGCACTACGGCTCTCCAAGTAGTAACTCTTCGGTGAAACCGGGATATCTTGACACATCGGGCTTCTCGCGGGCAGAGCTTCGGCTCGGAAACTCTTTTCTTCTCGGGATCTTCGGAGCTTAGGGACTCGCTTAGGGTCTCGGGATGATACCGGGGCTTCGGGGGTACTTCAAGAAGGCTAGAGAGAGTATCGGGAGTAAGAGAGAAGAGATGGAGCAACCAAATTCGGCTGACCCTCGATTTCTATTTATAGGGCCAATATTCAGTACTCACGTCGTGAGCCTAGTAGGTCACTGCGTTCGTCACTCGTCCACTTGCTCTGGAAGACGTCAATCACCTGCTCACGTCGTGAGCACTGTGCTCACGTCGTGAGCTCTGACACAGCCTTGGGGTTCGCGCCCCGAACTTCAGAAATTTATATCTTTCGCATACGAGCTCCATTTTCGACGTTCTTTATATCCACGTGTAGGTGAGATTATGCTCTCCAACTCTCGTTTAGACTCTGTCGTCTAATTTTGAATTTATTTTTATTATATTATTTTTAGTAGGCCGGGACAGGAAAACTCTGTTATAAATTCATAACTCCTTCATCTGAAGTCCGTTTTCGTCTGTCTTTTTACCGTTGGACTACTATCGAAGAGATCTTCAATTCTCGTTTAGATTGTTTCGGCTAGAAATCACTCGATCTCATATTCGACCTTCAGGCTGCATACTGCTAAGCTGAAACTTCGAAAAATCATAACTTCCTCATACGAAGTCAGATTTAGACGTTATTTTTATGCACGCTCTCGGTTTAACGTATTCTACGACTTTCGTTTAGATCACTAAGGACAAATATCGCTCTAACGTAAATTCACTATTTACGTCAGGCTGTGTCGTGCCGGTTCTGTCGCGAAACTTCGACAGGTCATAACTTCTTCGTTATAACTCGGATTACGGCATTCTTTATATTTTCGGAAACCTTGTGACATATACTACAACTTGGTTAATATTATTCATTCTAAATAATCTTTTATCAAAAAATCACTTTTGATGCTTATCGTCTCTAAATTGACTAGCCCGGATCTACAGGCGTTACACCCCACTACTGCAACCCCTCCACCATTTCTTCGTCGGAAACTGGATCACCACCGGAAACTGAACCGATTTCTAAAAAGCCACCACCGGTTAGGTCTGTCGACATCGATATGAAGAAACGACTCCATTCTCCTTACTCCATTTCCCAGCTATCAAAATTAGACCTAACCCAAAGTTCCGATGAAATCAAAATCTTTTCCGAACTAGATGTAGAAACAACTCCATCAAATCCTAAGATGAAATCAAACCTAATGGGCAGAGCTTGAAGTCTAGCTTGCCCTCCCACGTACCCTCTTCTTCCGGTTCTCCACCTCCAACGAACCACCACTACCCTCTTCATCTTCCTTACCAATCTTGAGTTGATAAAATAAGAACAATACGCTTGTAGCTTTTCGACGAAAAAAGAGGAGTCAACGACGAGGATTTAAGGAAAAAAAAGAGATCGGATAAGGTGGGATGGATTCAGACGTTGAAGGAGGACTGATCGATGACTCATATAGGGTAGGATCTATGGTGGGAGGCAGAGTGGCAGTGGTGATGCACTCCGTCAGAATGGCAACAAGTGTAGGTGGTAGGTCATAAGTGAAGAGAAAAGTCGAAGAATAAGGGGCTGAAGGAGGTCGTAACCTTGCTTAGGTTTTAGGGAAAATATTGTTTTAATTTATTAATATATAAATCATAAATTTAATTATAAAAGAAATATATAAATTATAAAATTAACTATAAAATAAACTAATAAGGGCACAATAAGTTTTTTAGATCAAACATGGGCCAAACGTGTAAAAAAATACATCTTAAAGATCGTCCAAGTTAAGAAAAAGATTTAGGACTAAACGTACAAAATATCCCAAACCACAGTGACCTTTCATGTAATTTACTCTTGTTTTTTATGTAGACATGTCACAAAATAATGATATGTCAATGTCACATCGTCTAAAAGTGTCATGTTAAATGAAACTGAAAAAATGTCAAAATTGAACAACATTGGAAAACACCGTAGTCAAATTGGAAATAAAAAATATTAGAATATCAAAATAAAAAAATAAAAAAACTTAATGTCTTTTTTTTGTGAAGTTTTTATCCTTTTTAGAAAACATAAATGCAATTATAAAAAAAATTATATTTATATGTTGTTACATTAGTTAAATTTAAACAAGAAATTGTCAGAAAAGTCCTAATATTTTCGGAAAAGTTTCACTTTAGTCACAATTTTTTTTTAACAGAAAAGTCCCGATTATTTGATTTTACACGCTAATATGTCATTTCGTGTTAAAAAAAATTTTGTTAGTGTGAGCCAAAATAAATAATCGGGACTTTTAAGTTAAAAAAACGGGACTAAAGTGAAATTTTTCCGAAAATATTAGTATTTTTCTGACAATTTTCCAATTTAAACTATACAAATTTTAGTTTCCATTAACAATAATATCTTTTAGTTTATACAATAAATCCTAAAAAAGAATTATCATATAGAACACCTTGACAAAATTTCATAAATGGTCTCTATGCTTGAAGTATCACTTTGAGGATATCTTTAAAAAATGATATATAGACGGTCCCTGTGGTTTCAATTTTTGCATGATGGGTCCACATGATTTTATTTTGTTACAAATTTGATATAAAATTACTATCTTACCCCTGATTAAATATTTCATTGTTTTGATTTTTATATTTTAATTTTAATTTTAATAAAAAACAATTTTAATTTCAAACAAAAAAAAAACTTATCAAACCAACACCCCCCTAGGGATGAGTATATAGACCAGGGAACCGGCCGGAACTGGTACCGGATTTTGGCTCACATTAACAATTTTTTTTTTCATTTAACAGGAAATGATATAGTATCGTGTAAAATCAAATAACCGGGACTTTTCTGTTAAAAAAAATGGGACTAAAGTGAAACTTTTCCGAAAATATTAGGATTTTTTTTGACAATTTCTCAATTTAAACTATACAAATTTTTAGTTTCCATTAATAGTAATATGACAAAATGGTCCCTGTGGTTTGCCAAAAGTAACAAAGTTAGTCCCTATTAATTTTTTTTGATGCAAATGGCCCCTGTGGTTTGCAAAACTTGCATAGATGGCCATTTTTACTAACGCCGTTAGTATTCAGCCGCTAGGGACTGAATTAGCAAGGGTATTTTCGTCTTTTCAAGTATAAAGGGACTGGATTCGCAACTTTAGGTAAACCATACGGACCATTTTTGTAATTCTGTCTAAAAATGATAAAAAATGAGGGGAGGAGGATTCGAACTTGGGACCTCCTTCCCCCCTCCTTATTCAACCAAAACTCTAACCAACTAGGCTAGAGCCAAACTTGTTATTTAATTCTGAAAATTAATTAATATTATATAAAAGCGTAAATAATTAATAATAAAAAAATAAAAAAAAATATATTTAGAAAAAAAAATTAATAAAAAAAAATATATTTTTTGTGTATTGTAAAAAAGTATTTTTTACAAAAAATTTACTTGTTTTTTTACGTATTTGTTTTACATAAAATGCGTAAAAATGCGTTTTCATATAATATGTTATCACGTTAACGTTTTTAAGTAAAAAAAAAAACGTTATATGGGTGAGGGATCAATCACCCATACGTAAAAAGAACGTCTTTAGTTTGCTTTACGTAAAAAATATATTTTTACGTAAAAAAACACATTTTTACGTAAAAAAAACGCATTTTTACGTAAAAAATAATGCATTTTTACATTATGTTAACGTCTTTAGTTTGCTTTACGTAAAAAAATATAAATCGTTTTGATTTGATCTTAAAACATATTTTTACATTATGTTATCACGTTCTTAATGTTTTTACGTAAAAACATTTTATACGAAAATGTATTTTTTAAATATATAAAAAACATATTTTATACGTAAAAAAACTTTTTTTTCTATGTGAAAGAAAAAAAACGTATTTTTATATGAAAACGTAAAAATATGTTTTAGGATCATAACAATGTAATAACATAGTATACGAAAACGTATTTTTTGAAATACATTAAAAAAATATTTTATGTAAAACAAATATGTAAAAAAAAAAGTAAATTTTTTGTAAAAAATATTTTTTTACAATACGCTAAAAATATATTGTGTTTTATTAATTTTTTTTTTCTAAATATTTTATTATTATTAATTATTTACGCTTTTATATAATATTAATTAATTTTCGGAATTAAATAACAAGTTTGGCTCTAGCCTAGTTGGTTAGAGTTTTGGTTGAATAAGGAGGGGGAAAGAGGTCCCAAGTTCGAATCCTCCTCCCCTCATTTTTGATCATTCTTATCATTTTTAGACAGAATTACAAAAATGGTCCCTATGGTTTACCTACAGTTGCGAATCCAGTCCCTTTATACTTGAAAAGTCGAAAATACCCTTGCTAATTCAGTCCCTAACGGTTGAATACTAACGGCGTTAGTAAAAAGGGCCATCTGTGCAAGTTTTGCAAACCACAGGGGCCATTTGCATCAAAAAAAATTAATAGGGACTAACTTTGTTACTTTTGGCAAACCACAGGGACCATTTTTGTAATTTTGTCTAGTAATATCTATCCTAAAAAAGAATTATCATACAGAAAACCTTGACACAATTTCATAAATGGTCCCTATGGTTGAAAGTATTAGTTTAAAGATATCTTTAAAAATTGATATAGACAGTCCCTGTGGTTTCAATTTTTGCATGGTCGGTCCCCATGGTTTTATTTTCTTACAAATTTGATATAAAATTACTATTTTACCCCTGATAAAATATTTCATTGTTTTGATTTTTATATTTTAATTTTAATTTTAATAAAAAATAATTTTAATTTCAAACAAAAAAACTTATTAAACCAACACCCCTAGGGATGAACATATGGACTGGGGAACCGGTCGGAACAGTACCGGAACCGGAACCCGATGAAACCTTTCGGGCTGGGACCGGGACGATATTATTGTGGATTTTTGGAACCGGAACCGGTAGGAACCGAAACCGGTGGAACCGGCAAAAATCGGAACCGTATGTTGCTATTTCTCGATGACCGGTTCCAATTATGAAGACACGACAAGAACCGACGGTCCGATTCGGTTCCTATTTTCCACCAAGTTCGGTTCCCGGGCCGGTTCAGCCGGGTTCCTTTGCTTATCCCTACCCCCCCCCATTGACTTCATCTTTCTAATGTCATATCTACGTTGGAATCAACCCCAGAACCACCACTACATGGACCTCTGTCGCTGCCATCACATTTTTTAACTTCGTCGGTGCCCTCTCTTCTCTATTGTCTCCTCACCACCATCATCTCCAAACAACGGTAACCCGTCAACATCATCAAGAACCAATAAAAGACTTAGAAATATATACAAATTAATTGATATACTCAAACTAATTTTTATACATAAATCAACATATGTCTAGTTGTTCATTATCAATTCCTCCTCTTCATGTAAAAGTTCAACAAGAATCCCGATGCATACCTCTATTATCAAACCTTCATGATAACTTGAAACAAAAAACTATTTTCAATGTTCAACAAGCAATTTGATGCAAATCCGACCTTCATCTTGAACCCTTTACTAAATCCATCATGTATGGATTTGGGGATGGTTGCAGATCACCCAAAATTGGAGAAGGACAGTGGCGGTGGATCTAGTTTAGCATCAAAGAACACAGAGACGTGGGTGGTGAAAGGGAAACGATGATTATTGGTTCAAAAAACGCAATATTTTGATGATATGTGATAGTGAAACCACAATCTGTGGCGATAGAGGAGTTAGAGGAAGGGGCGATGTAGGGAGAAAAGAAAGCGGATGGAGGGAGATGACGATTCTTCTTTCTCGTTTGCAATTATTTTTTTCAATTTTACCCTTGTGTGTATTTTTGCTTCATCAAAGCTCTTATGTTTGACACAAATATTCGGCTTATTATTATTATTATTTTTTCTGATTTATTAAATCTCTTTAAGTTTTGATAGAAATATTCGATTTTAATCGAATAAAATTTGGGTTTTCATTTTTTAATATTTTAGGGTCAAATAAAGGAAAACATATATCGTCTTTATTATTTCCCTCGCACTTACTTTCTCACGTCAGTAATACGCATCATGCTTTACATAGACATAGAATCCATCACACTTTACATAGAGATAGAATCTGACACCAATTTCAACAAATATTGTAAATTAATGAACAAAAGTCTACATTTACTAACAAAAGGACCCACGTCATAAGGCTATATTTCATACACACACCACCCATGAATTAACAATGGTGAGATATTTCTTTCTTTTGTGATCCGTCAAAACTGGAAATAACAATTAAACATATCACGTCCCTTTCGTGTCACTCTTTTTGACTGAAAAACTCATGCCAAAACAATAGGGCAGCAGCCTCATCGCCGCCCCTCCTTCTGTTGCCGGAGCAGTCACCGGAAGGGAAGACCGGAGACCTCAAAGCTTCCATTCTTGTCATTCAGCGTCATGTCATCGAATAATATCATGTCAGCTTACAACTAAAACGACCAAACATTGAGCAAAATTAGAAAACATGGTAATAAAAAAAACTTAAAGCATCTTCAATGAATTTTTTTAGAGCTTATTAGAACACCTCCAATGGTTAATCTATATATGATTCAAAATAAATATCACATCATCAGCGCTTTAACTTTAACTCCATTAAAAACATCTCTAATGGGCAATTGTTAACTTTCTGCATAGTTATTTTTAAAAGAATAAACACAACTAAAATACACAATAATGCTACAAATGAATGTCACTAATGGAACATAAAGTAATAAAATAACATGGCCCATTAAATTTAGCTAATTCACCCTCAACTATCTATAATGTTTTATAAAACCCGTTCATATGTATTAAAACTTAAGTATTAATGTGTTTGTTATGGTTTATATTAAACTTTATTATGATTTGTAATATATAAACATTTATAATATATAAACTTTTATATGGAAAAATAAAAAATATTCCAAACTTTAATATAATTAAAGGGGTAGTATAACATTTTATTAAAAATAGTGGGGCTAGTTGTTCAAACCAACATAATATATTGACCACTCAATATATATTGAATGGTCAATTAAAAAAACCAAATAAGCTATGCACTCCAATGGGGTTTAGTAGTTATTATTATTATTATTTTTTAAATAATAAGTAATAAAAAAAAAGTTTTATTAGAGATGCTCTTACTATTATATTATTTTGCATCGAACACTTATTGCCATTAGAGCAAAAAACTTTTTTGTTTATTTTTATTGATCACTCAATATTTATTGAGTGGTCAATATAGTTTAGCCCTTAATATATGTGACAACCCGAAACTTTTACCTTGTACAACTATTCAATTCAATCAATGTTAAATTCGTTCATGTTGTCTTTTAGCACTGTTTAAGGGTTCGTTTAAGTGTTCTAAGCTTGAGTTCAACCAAGGTTGAGATTAGGGATGAGTTATTATGTCGTAAAGTAGCAAAATTGGGCCATATACTCCTTTAGGAGGAGTGTACGGCCGTACACCCCCTTATGGCCGCACACCCACCCCTATATATATGGGTAGACCCATTTTCCTTCATTCATTTCTTCTCTTGGCCGCACACTACTCCCTTTCTCTCAAGCTTACTCAACCGTGAACCCTCCAAGGCTTCAAAAACGTGAGTAATCCATCATTTAGCTTGTTGTACTTGAAGAACCTCTTGATCTAAGCCTTGATTCATCAAGTCCCGTCATGTTCTTCACCCTTTGAAGGAGTACGGCCGCACACCCTCATGAGGTTGGCCGTACACTCCTTAAAGGCCCTCCAAAGTGAGAGTTTGGCCTCTATCTTCTTTTTGGACATGACCCTAGCCTTGATTCACCTTAAAGTCGACATTTTGGGCATGAGCATGAAGGGTGTACGGCCGCACACCCCTTTGTACGGCCGCACACACACCTTAGGGCCGCAAACCCACTTTGATGATCATTTTAGGCCTCAAACTTGAATTTCAACTAAGCATGGGACCTAGAACACTTCATGGATGCTAGTTAGAACCTTGGAAACACCTCAAAAGCACATCTCATCATGAGTGTACGACCGTACACTCATGGGCCGCACACCCATGGCCGTACACACCCTTAGGGTGGCCGTACACCTCCTTCACTCAATCCCTTATCGTTCTAACACTTAGTTCAAGTGTTTCCAAGTCCCTAGAGTGTTTTCTTATCATGTCTAGTAGTGAAATACCCTAATTGGGCTCCTATATGTATTATTACATGTTAAATAGGATCCAATCGTGTTCAAGGTTTCACTTGACACTCAGCATCCCGTATCGATCCTTCATTCAAACCACTCACTCGAGGTGAGTTCATACCCCTACGCTTTTACAATTTTTAATGTTTTCAGGGGGGAATACAAGCCAAATACAAAGTATTTTATTAAGCTTTAAACGTATTAATACAATTCAACGATTTCCATGTTTAATAAAATATTCAGATATTTTATCCCTTTTGTACTATGTTGAGCATAAGGGACGCTCTTATTTTGGGAAATATAATTTCATAGTTTTCATAATGGTTTTACAAAGCAATTACATATCATTTCAAGTAAACTATAATGGGTATAGTTTGGGAAAACTCAATATACAGCTTTTACCAATTCAGATATCATTCATGAGTGAATATATATAAACTATGACAGATTTAGTTTATGGTATGTATTTTCTCAGGAGTATAATATTTAATAATTATTGAAGTATAATTATTACTTTATATTGCATTTAACGGATTCAAATTGCAAGAGAATAAAACTGAATTACATGTAAACTAGATTATACAAGATTGTGAGGCTCTACTTCGAACCAATACTCTTAGGAGTACTTAATTAAATCCTATCCTAGTATAACCAGAGTCTCCTGGAGGGAGAGTGTGAGATTTGTGAATAAATCTATTCGGGACTGACAATCCCACACCTGAACTGCTATCTACAGTTAGGCAGGCATGCCTGGGGTGACAAATATCATTTAACCGACGCCTGAAGAACGTCGAAAAGGTCACATTGGTCATATCAAGCATGGTTATACGACTCACAATAAGTATAAACTAATCTTTGTTTACAGGATTTCATTCTTCATTAGTTTTATTTTAAGTAATAAAACTACTTTCATATATACTGATAGTAATCAGGGTTTCCAAAAGAACAATGCATAAATGATATAAGTATGGTGAATACTTGTACCCTTCAATTTATAACAGATAGTTCAATAACTTGCATTTAGGGAAAATATAGGATTTTCCCAGGATAACACCGGTATTTTTATAAACTGATGGTTTATCATTCAACTAACGAATATTCATATTCATTCCATGACTCCTTGGCTTATGCGTAACTAGTATGAACCTGGAAGTCATGGAAGGAATGGGTATATAAAAATAAATAATAGTGAAAAAATATAGAATTATTAATTATATACAAAATTGTCGCCTTAAGTCACGACTTATAAACAAATGACTCGTAAAAAATTGAGCATTGATATTGCCGCCAAGTCATGCGATATTTAGAATCTTTGTATTAATTAATGATTGAAGATGTTCAGTGCTCTTAAGACATTTACTTTTTTTAGAAATACAAATACAATTATAAAAATCTATCTTTATATATTGTTAAAGTAGGTGTAAGACCTATGTATTACATGAGTTAATTTTAAATAAAAATAAAATAAAATTCTAAACATTTGAGAAGTTTGAATTTATAAGAAACAAATAAAAAAATATTGAATTATTAAAATTAAATTGTTTGTTTTTCTTTTAAATTAAACAAATAATTTAGATAAATAAACAAAGAAAACTAATGAAACTTTAATTTAGAAATTTTGAAATTAGAAGGAAGTCAATTAATGAAATTGATACGCATTTATTATTACATTTATTGAATTATTACATTTAAATATTATGTGGAAATTAATAAAATGAAAAAAAAAAACCAAAAAATGTCATGTGTAAAAAATTAATTGAAAATAACCACAAAATAACATGTGACCAAATCAATGAGAGTGTGACATTTGGTAAAAAGTTTTTTATTTATTAGGGACTAGCTGTAAAACACGTGTATTACACGGGTTGATTAAAGAAAATAAAATATTAGAATTTAAATAATATATATTTTTTAAAATAAAATTTTGAAATAAGAAATGAAGAAACATATTAATTGCAATTTATTATAATATTTATTACATTTGATACTTTACGTATATAAGTATAAGATTATGTGACTTTTTAATTTTAAAAAGACTAAACTGCACAAATGGTCCATGTGGTTTGTTGAAAATTGTCACTTTGGTCCAAAAAAGTTTGGACTAGCACCAGTGGTCCAAAAGTTTGATTTTCTTGAGAGTTTGGTCCAATTTACTTTGAATTTTTTAAAATGATAGATTTTCCCTTTATTAATTTCATTTTCTATTTTTTTTATTTTGTTATATTTCTGATTTAAATAAACAAAAAAGAAAAAAAAAAGAATAAGAAACGTGTTTTCAGTCCTCCCTCCGGTAAACACCACCACCACCGATCACCATCTCTCTCTCTCTCTCTCTCTCTCTCTCTGGAACACCTCCGATCTAAACCCTCACCAACATGCTCTTTGTTTCTTCTTCGACGATGGAAACAGATCTGGAAATGAGGGTTTGCTTTGAGCTAGGTTTTGCTGAGGAACAATCGAGTCGAAGGAGAAGACGAAGGGCGACGAGAGGCGATAGGTTTGCTTCTGACGGTGGTATCCCACAAACGAGCTTCAAGATCTGAACAGAGGAGGATCTGGGCGGAGGAGGATCTGAATCGTCGCCACCAGATCCGTCGATTCAGACTTTGTAAGGATGCATTTTAGATTCTCGAAGGTGGCTTCGTCTAGAAACCCTCAAGATCGATGATGTTCCAGATTTGTAAACATCGTCGTCTTCCCAGCTCGGTGATAACTTCGTCTGGAAACCCAAGCCACAAACGTCACTATTAGGATTGAAACCCTAATTGTGATTTGATGAACAAGATGCGGAAAATAAGAACAAACACAAATAAAGAAGATATGTCGAATGATCACTCGATTTGTTGATAACATGAGGAATAAATTACACTTTCAGCATAGACTAAAGAATCTAACACTACATAAGAAACCTCACAACGTGGCGACTACATTTTTGCCTCACTCTTAACCCTAATAATGAATAATACATGACTATTTATAGGGAAAAGACAAGTCTTGGGCTTTTAACCTACACTTCATCAAGGGGGCCCATTGCCATCATCCATGGAGTGCTTTGAAACCCTACAATCTCCCCCTCAAAGTATGGAATGGATGACAATGCTTTAACTTCCAAAACAAGCATCTAGCAAATAAAAATATCTGCAACGAGGAATATATGAAGCAATCCACGAATCTTGATTCTTCGATAGTCTTTAAACACGGGCTCTAGGATATATAAACCAAGCACTGAAGTAATGTCTTTAAACTTCATTTTCGAATGTAATCCCAAAAAAAATCTTCATGAAAACCAAACCCGCCATGAAAAACCCATTTCAGAACAAAGAAACCAAATCACTTATTGTCTTTGAAGAGCTCCCCCTCCAAGTCACAATGATCTTCAAATAAGCTAATGATATAAGCCATCAAAAAATATCATGTAGCTACCCAAACTTTAAGATTCGTAACGCCACTTGATCGAGAAAATACAAGAAGTCGGAGATATAACAAGTCCTTAGAAGAGCTCGATGAAGAACTTCTACTGTAAAGGATACTTCTCTGTAAAAGCTTTAGCAGAGCTCGATGAAGAACTTCTACTGTAAAAGCTACCTTCATAATTCTACCACAAGCTTTATCAAAAATCTTCAACTTTGAAAAGTCACAAATCCAATTTCGAATGGCCATACCAAATTCTCCCCCAATTTATAATCAAAAACATGATTATAAAGCCTTCAAATGGTCATGAGAATGATCTTGAATGGATAAAAATTTACTAAGCTCCCCCGCGACAAAATGATATACATAATGAAGTATAAAATTCGAAAAAGTCGTGAAAATTTTGACGTTATCACGAAAAACGACTTTCCGAACCGCCAAGACTTGATGGAATCTTTATTTTTCTGTTCACGAAAAAATATGTGCGTTAAAGAATTCAAAACTGTTCACCAGCCCTTAAAATTGTAATTTTTTTCGAAAAATGGGCTGAAATTGTCACTTGCTGAAATTTAGGGGCTGGAATGGTAATTCTGCATCAATATACCCCTTTATTTGTAACAAAATCTAGAAATGGTCCAAAACTGCCAAGGCATGAAAGGTATAGGGACCAAAAGAGTCAACTCGCTGAAGTTTCAGGGGCTAATAATGTAACATGTTTATCTTCTTCCCCAATTCATTGACTGTATAAACGAACATGACTGGAATCGTGAAATCATCACAGCGAACACCGATAACAAAGTGAAGCTGCAATCTGAGCTCAAGCAACCGAATCCTAAGTTCGTTCCAAGATCATCAATTTTCCACCTGAAGCGAACCCAACCGAAGGTTCGGTTCCTTTCGTTTCTATTTCCATTTCAAGCTTCATCAGGCGAGACTCCTTTCGCTTTCGGTCCTTCCTCCGTGCGCTCCAACCATTAACAAGTGAACCCAAGTTCGTTGTTCCAGGTTCGGTCCAAGATCATCAGCATTTACCCCAAGGCGAATCCACTCACAGGTTCGCTTATTGTTCTCACTCTACATTCGCTTCAAGCCCTTTCGTTCCAAGGCTAACAAACGAACCCAAGTTCGTTCCAAGTCCGTCGATTATACCCCAAAGCGAATCCATGTCAACAAATCCAATCACAGGCGAACATTCACAGGTTAGCGTTCGCTCATTATTCACCCTAAACCACGGTCAATTTTGACTTTTCTGAATGTGCCTTTGACTATCAATTGCGAACAGATACACAAACACATTCTGCTTGCAGGATCATTACACCAACTACAAACCATCAATCTTCTTCCCAATTGAAGTCTTTCCCAGTCGCTATCAGACCAAACCATCTTCCCATTCGACATCCAAGTGGTTCGTTCTCAGACCATGAAACCCAATAATGAATCAATAGCTTCCCAGAATTAATAATGAACCCTTCATGTCAAATTAAATTGGAAACAAGATTCGACTTTTAACACAATTTTGACTTTATCCTTTGACCCATCGAGTTTGAATCGGAAGCCATAGTCCAGTATTATTTCCGATTGCAAGTCGATTCCCTTCGAGTCAACAATTTCAGTTCGGATTGTTTTAATCACCAATTGCAAGACCCATGTAGCTATAGCGAACTTGTCTTCAAATCAATTCCGAACACAGTGAATGCCAAACTCAGAATTACGATAAACAACAAAGAATCCGACAATCACAACAAATCGATTCAGCCTTCATATCTGATTACACTCATAAATGAGAGTACCGCTCATAAATCTATAACTCCAATTTTGACTTTTCTATTTGACCATTCAAATTGAGATTCAACACAGTTCATCAGATGACCCCAGAAATTACATTTAACCAACACCAAGTCAATACAGATGAACAGTAGATGAACAGCATAAATTTCCATGAACAGTAACTTGAACAGAATTTTGATTCCATACCACCAAAACACCAATAATCTTCAATAATTTGTGCAGAAAAACATCAAATCAAGAACCGATACTTCAAAGATCAATAGATCTTCAAAGACCCGCTCTGATACCACTTGTTAGGATTGAAACCCTAATTGTGATTTGATGAACAAGATGCGGAAAATAAGAACAAACACAAATAAAGAAGATATGTCGAATGATCACTCGATTTATTGATAACATGAGGAATAAATTACACTTTCAGCATAGACTAAAGAATCTAACACTACATAAAAAAACCTCACAACGTGGCGACTACATTTTGCCTCACTCTTAACCCTAATAATGAATAATACATGACTATTTATAGGGAAAAGACAAGTCTTGGGCTTTTAACCTACACTTCATCAAGGGGGCCCATTGCCATCATCCATGGAGTGCTTTGAAACCCTACAGTCACCTTCGTATCTCGCTCCTTCTCCGGTGAGCCTCGTCTCTCTCAGATCCGACGACTAGTTATGGTCCGACGACTAGTTATGGTTTTTAAGATCCGAAAAGTTAGGGTTTCAGATCGCCGACGTCCTTCTTCTTCTTCACTGAAAACCCTAATCTATATGAGATATGGTGGCGGCGCTAGGGTTTCGAAAGTTGGTGATGGTTTTTGTCAAAAATAGGGGTTATGGATATGGTTTCCGGTGGAGAAGACGAACCAAGAAGGTGAAAAAAGGGTCTCCGGTGGTGGGAATCGATTAAGATTTGTTGTAGGTAATGGCGACTTTCAGATTTGTCGGAGGTTGGTGGTAACAGAGACGATGGGGGCTGAATGTGGGGCTGAATGTGGTGGCAGCTACGGCGAAGACGGTGGCGGCGTCGACAATGATGTTGGCTGACGGTGGTTTTCGTCGGTGACACCGGTGGTTATAGTGAATAGTAGAGGGGGAGATTGAAGATCGAAGGGATGAGGGGGTATAGTTTAGGTTTTATATTTTCTTTTTTGTTTTACTTTTAATTATGATAATTGTGAAATTAAAAAAAATAGAAAATTAAAAAAGTAAGGGCAAATCTATCATTTTAAAAAAATTCAAAGCAAATTGGACCAAACTCGCAAGAAAATCAAACTTTTGGACTACTGGTGCTAGTCCAAACCTTTTTGGACCAAAGTGACAATTTTCAACAAACCACATGGAACATTTGTGCAGTTTAGTCTTTTAAAAATTGGAAAAAAAAACCATAAATTGACATGTGATATTATTTATTTGAAAAATATCACAAAATGACAAGTGTCAAAACTCATTAGAGATTGATATTTGGCAAAATTATCTTCATTTATTATAGTATAGAAGTAGAAGATGATGATTAGTTAAATTTAACCTATACATATTTTTTTCCATCGATAATAATATCTTTTAGTTTTTACATATTGCCTGATCGATAAATCTTAAAAAAAGAATTATCATATAGAACACCTTAAATATGCATATGGGAATAATTTGATTGATTACATTTCATGTAGTTTTGGAGGCGACGTGGCAAGCTTTTTCACATCACCCACTGTGTGGCTCCAAAGCATTCGAAACTTTCAAATGCAAAAGAACAAGCGGTGAGACGCACAGAGAGCTCCCTCTCAATGGCGAGCACCGCTTCTTCTACATTCGGATCGCCCAAACTCCACTTCTCCCAATCATTCACGCACAAAATTTCATCTTCATCATCGACTCTGCCCAGGAAAACTCGGGTTCCTTCGATTTCTTCGAAACCAAGCAGAATAATATCAATATGCTCGTGTTTAACAGATAGTTCTTCACTCGAAGCAGTCAAAGCAATCAGCCCCAAAGTTCAAGTCGAAACATGGTATCATCTATTTCACTGATTAGGGTTTTTTTGAGCACCTTAGTTTTGCAAATTGAGAAGATACTTATAGTGTTACGATTTATGAAGCCTGATTTTGGGGGTGTTTTGATGTGTGAATAAACTAATTATCTCGATTCGATTTTGTATGTGTTGTAGCACCTGGAATTGGAAAGGCTATTCAATTCGATACCAGTACGCCGGAAACAGTGGCCCTGCATTGGTTTTAGTTCATGGATTCGGAGCAAACAGGTCCACCATCATTCATCTTATGCTTCTCGTCAACTATGTGATATAGGTATTAACTGCATTAGATTCTCGATAATTCAAATGAACAAATAATCAAATCATTCAAAATTCAAATGTTTCTGATCCTATCCTGGATTTGCCTACATGATTACATCTTCAAGTTCTTTGTTTCATCAACACACTCCCATATCGCTAAATATTTCCAATTCATCTTCTTTAACAGTGACCATTGGCGCAAAAACATCCCTGTTCTTGCAGAATCACATAGGGTATTCTCAATCGATCTTATTGGCTATGGTTATTCCGACAAACCAAATCCTCGTGATCTTGGAGACACTCCATTTTATACATTTGAGACATGGGGTTCTCAAATAAACGACTTTTGTACAGAAATAGTTAAAGATCAAGCATTCTTTATCTGCAATTCAATCGGAGGACTTGTTGGTCTTCAAGCAGCAGTAACAGATCCAAGCATCTGTAAAGGCATTGTTCTTCTAAATATCTCTCTTCGTATGCTTCACATAACAAAGCAACCATGGTTTGGGAGACCCTTAATTAGATCTTTCCAGAACTTACTGAGGTAAATTACCAATCTAACCTCCAGTTTAAATCAACAATATTAGAGTCATTTCAATATTCAAGTTACAATCGTTTGTTCCAGGAATACCCCTGTTGGAAAGTTCTTTTTTCAAACTGTCGCAACACGAGAATCCGTTAGGAATATTCTTTGTCAGGTAAATATATATATTTATAAAAACTTTTAAAAATAATATAAAACTTTTTCTTTTTTGTGATTTGATAGTGTTATCATGATACTTCCCAAGTGACTGAAGAACTAGTGGACGCAATCCTTCTTCCAGGGCTTGAGCCTGGTGCTGCTGACGTGTTCCTTGAATTTATCTGTTATTCAGATGGCCCGCTTCCCGAAGAACTACTGCCTCTAGTAAAGGTTGACTTTTTAGTCAACCCTTTTCGGTCAAAGTCAAACATTTCATATTGAAAAAAATATGGCTGATAATAATCTTGTGTTTGTGTAGTGTCCGGTGTTAGTGGCATGGGGGGATAAAGATCCTTGGGAACCCGTTGAACTCGGAAAAGCTTATGGACAATTTGACACTGTTGAAGATTTTGTTGTCCTTCCTGACGTTGGTCATTGCCCTCAGGTACGTAAAGTTTGTTTCTTTTCTAGACTGAATAAACCGTCTTAATGAAACTAAATGACCATTTTATCCTCACATTTCAAAAAACAAAATTTACACTATTCATTGATTGTAATTTTTGTTTTTATTGTTATGAAATTTTGTAATTTTTGGTTTCTGACGTGACAGGATGAAGCGCCTCATTTGGTGAACCCGTTAGTCGAGTCTTTTATCGCACGCCATGCAACAATGAAAAGTTAGTTTTTGTTAATTGACATGAAAAATTACCATTTTCTTGTTTTATTTACATGTTCAAAATTTAAGTCAAAGCGGCTTTTCTTTTTTTTTTTTTCTTTTTTTTTTGTATTAAACAAGCAAGTGTATTATTGTATGTATACTGAAATGGTTGTTGAGACTTGAGCGTTTATAAAATGATTTATAAGGAAAAAGATGATTGATATTTGATAATTGATACTAAGATTTGAGACAATCTTTTGAAAAGTCCATTCTGTTCGATTGATTAATTCGATTACTACAGTTTGGCCCAAACATTTTACCAGAGACCGCTTGGGCCCAAATCCAACCGGAAGCAAGATTAAGACCAAAGCCCGGCCCAAAACAAGGTACTAGTTTGGATTTGGAAAGAGAGCGGGCCTCGGGCCTTTTTTTCAAAATGCTACTTTAATATTTTTATCTAGATAATGTTTCAGTTATACGATCTTAGCTCATGATTTAAAAAAGACAAAATTGCAAAAATGGTCCCTGTAGTTTGTCAATTTCTGTGGGTAAGGTCCAAAAAAAAGTTTATTAGCAAAAAAGGTCCCTATTTGATGGTTTGTTGCGGTTTTGGTCCCAACCTCGTTAAGTTTAACAGCATTGCTGTTAACTTTTAGCAAATGACGGATTTACCCCTGGGACCATTTCTGTAGTTTTATCTTTTTACCAAATTACAAGGACCAATTATGCAATTTTTCTTTTTCATTTTGTTGAATTATTATATATTAATTATGTTAATTACTTTTTTCTTTTTAACTTTTTTCTTATTATATTATTTTTTGTTGGATTAGTATATATTAATACATATTATTTTTATTATATTATATTTATATATTAATAAATATTACTTTTTTATTATTAATTTTTTTAATTATTTTTTTTGAATTTCTTCTTTATTGCATTAATTCTTTTTTATTGGATTATTATATATTAATAAATATTATTTTTAACATATAATATTTAGCTATTAGTAAGTGTTACTTTTTTGGATTATTAAATTCATTTAATTAATTTTTTTTAATTTGTTATTTCGTTAATTCTTTTGATTGGATTATTATATATTAATAAATATTATTTTTAATATATTATATTTATATATTAACAAATATTACTTTTATTATTATTATTATTTTAATTGATTTTTTTTAATTTCTTCTTTATTGTATTAATTCTTTTTTATTGGATTATTATATATTAACAAATATTATTTTTAGCATATAATATTTATCTATTAGTAAGTGTTACTTTATTGGATTATTAATTTCATTTAATTATTATTTTTTAGTTTTTTTATTGCATTAGTTCTTTTTATTGGATTATTAATTTAAATTTATTATTTTTATTTATAATAAATAATATTCATTTAATTGTTTTTATTTTATTTTAAATTCTTTATTTATTGTTTTAAATAAAAATACCAAACACTCCGGGTCAGCTCCTCCATTCGTTGCATTTTACCACCTTGCGTCGTTGAATCATCTCGCTGGAAATCATCGATCATTGACTACAGTCGGCCATTCTCGACGAAAACTACACCAATTGCCTACACACACAATGTGAAATAAAACCCAGAAAACATACTTCCTCCAGCCAACCAGTCATTACTGATACCACCATCGATGACGACAATGTTAGATCGAGGGTTTTACGAACAACTCGTCGAGTCCTCCTTCATCTGATGAACACGTCCAGTCTATGACTCGCCGAGTTGTATGAACAACTCGTCGAGTTTGTTCTTGTGGGAAGAAGATTGTCTTGGACTCGCCGAGTCAGGGCGTAGACTCGCCGAGTGCCTCTACACTCAGATTCATGCCATAACTCACTGAGTCTTTACTCCACTCGCTAAACAGACTCGCTTCTACTGAACAGGGAATCTAAGACTCGCGTCCTGACTCGCCGAGTCCGAAGAACGACTCGCCGAGTCCTTTGCATGCAGATTCTATTCAGTCGATTTTAATCAGTTTCAGTGCATCCAATTCATAGATCTAGGCTTCTTGTACAATCTGAACACGTAAAGTTGCTAACTTTACGTGTATCTATGATGCAATGAAGCAATAACACTCAAACTTGGCTAAAATGGGAGTTACTTGTCTAGAACAAGGCCATGGCTGCCAAAAGGTGGCCTTCTTGTGCTCCTGGAACTCAAGAGAGGCTAGATCTGAGATATGGCTTGATTACAAAGCTTCATCACTAGGGATTTGGGGTTTTTGAGCTCAAAACCATCAATTTGGGGACAAACTAGATCTAGCAATATAATAACCAAGATGAAAGCTTTATTACCAGAAAGGATGGCCAAAGAGGAGTATAATCTGGATCTACTTTTTCTTCTTTGAATTCTTCTAGCTTCTCCTTCTTCTTCTTGCTCAACAATGCACCAAGATTCCTTCACAAGGGCAAAAATCACTCACACACACTTCAAGGAGGCTAGGGTTTCAGGAATAAGTCTCTGAGAGGTGAAGGAGGCTGGTTAGGGGCTATAATGGGGGTTAAATAGGGTACACTCCCTAAAATTAGGGCTTCGCCCAGACTGGCGGACTCGCCGAGTTAGGAATATGGACTCGTCGAGTCGCCACGCCAACTCCACGTGCTAACCCGCTGCTACTCGACGAGTTAGGGCCACTGACTCGTCGAGTAGCTTCTAAAATAAGAAGAAAATAATGTTTTAAATGCATACCAGAAACAGGGCGTTACAAAGAAATTAAAATAATAATAATAATAAAAGTAATATTTATTAATATATAAATATAATATATTAAAAATAATATTTATTTATATATAATAATCCAATCAAAAGAATTAACGAAGTAAAAAATTTAAAAAAATTAATCAAATGAATTTAATAATCCAAAAAAGTAACACTTACTAATAACTAAATATTATATGTTAAAAATAATATTTAGTAATATATAATAATCCAATAAAAAAGAATTAATGCAATAAAGAAGAAATTCAAAAAAAAATTCAAAAAAATTAATAATAAAAAAGTAATATTTATTAATATATAAATATAATATAATAAAAATAATATGTATTAATATATAATAATCCAATAAAAAAATAATACAATAAGAAAAAAGTTAAAAAGAAAAAAGTAATTAAAATAATTAAAATAATTAATATATAATAATTAAACAAAATGAAAAAGAAAAATTGCATAATTGGTCCTTTTAGTTTGGTAAAAAGATAAAACTGCAGAAATGGTCGCAGGGGTAAATCTGTCATTTGCCAAAAGTTAACAGCCATGCTGTTAAACTTAACGAGGTTGGGACCAAAACCGCGACAAAACAATCAAATAGGGACCTTTTTTGCTAATAAACTTTTTTTTGGACCTTACCCACAAAAATTGACAAACCACAGGGACCATTTTTGCAATTTTTTCTTTAAAAAACAAGGCAATAATTATATACATAAAATGTCCTTATTTATACGATTTTATTATGTTTTATCCCATATTTCGACATCGTCAAAACAAAAAAAGGAAAAGTTTTCCAAAATATAATACAGGAACAAAAAAAAAAATCTAGAGGCTAAATCAGAACAAAATCGTATGAATAATAGCTTTTGTGGAATTAATCTTAGATAAAACATGTATATTTTGGTCCTTTTATGTGGTTTGACTACTATATTTAACTTCGGTCGTTAAAAGTCATCAATTTTTTAAAGAAATTATGTGACTCTTTTTTTCGTTTAGTAGGCATTAAAAGTAAAACCGACTCTATTAAAATGTGTGACATTATATGTACTTTCTCAAAAAACATCTAACTTTTTGAAATACTTCTCATTTAGCTAATTGATACATGTATAACCTATTAAACCGATAAATGATAAACATTTTAGGAAAAAATATATTATTTCATATTGTAACAGGATGTCATTTAGGTAATTAAGAAACAATGTTAGTTTTAACATTTGCTAAACTAGAAATATGGGACAACATTGGTCATAATGGAAATTTCTTTAGAAAATGGATGACTTTCATTGACCGAAATAAAATAGTGATTGAACTGCAAAAAAAGTAACATATATTGGTTTTTATGTATATTGTATGTTTAAAAATACAGCTTGGAATATTACTGAAGAACTATGTGATATTTTAGAACTCTTTTATAATTAAATGCTTAATTTATCGTGTGTGTATTATTTTATGTCGCATCTTTACAAGAAAATTATTCTAAATACCAATTAAGTTATCAGTTTGTCAAAATAAAATAAACAACAATAGTATGAGTCAATTAACACAATGATGATCAAACTATTAAAAACTATTTCAAGATATTTCACTAACCTCTACAATAGAACAAATTGCACAAGCATTTGATATCGATGTCAACGATTACGATTATAATCAATTTAGTAAAAATCATTTTACCATAGTGTGTTCACGACTTCACATTCCTTTTGCAAATGTTTAGGTAATTTAACTCGATCGATTTGTATGCGATTATGGTTATTGTACCATGGGTTTTGGGATTTGATGCATGTCTCTATTTAACTATTTATGTTATAAATATAATGTCACTTTAATTAATTAGATGGTTAATTATTCTTGTACATATGACTTATATAGGTAACAACTTTTGGTTACAATATGTTGATAAGATACTCTATTATATTTAATTAATGGTGTAACACCTTATGTAATGTCATTGAAAAAAGATTAAATACATATTAACTATATATTTTTGTTTTTATGGCCGTATAACATTATATGATATTCAATTATTCATAAGATTGACATGGAAATTCTTGATTTCATAGTGTTTAATTATATAATAGTTTCGTTACTTTACAAACAACTTTCTCCATTGATAATTAAATAATCGCTAGGACTTGGTACTAACCAATATAAAAAATGTAAATTAACACGCAAAAATATGTATTGAGCAAGCATAATCTTGAATTGGTCTATGCGTGGCAACATAATCTCTATATTCATATTTTATTTCAAAAGAAAAAAAGGAAAAAAAAATCCCATCTACCTTGCCAAGACATTGCTACATAATTTCTAGGAGTTTTCATATTAAAATCTAGGGCAATACTCCTAATTTGTTATATTTATGCTATTTTTACGTTTGAATCATTATATTTTATGTATATGACCCGTGTTGAATTTGATTTATATATTCCAAGTTAAATTAGATGAGGTGTATGTATATATACCCTTAAACTTGATGTATTCAAAGTTTAATTAGATGAGGTGTGTGTATATATACCCTTAAACAAATCATGTTGCATAAAGTTGGTAAATTTGGTGAACAAAAACCAAAGAGCAAAATTACAAAATAATAATAAGAAGAAAAGGAAAAGGAAAAATAAGAGAAATTGCATTCTTTTAATTCACCAAACGACACAAATTGGTTTTGTACACGGTTTCCACATGTAAACAAGATCTCCATTTCCTTATCGATTACAACTTTGACCAAATAAATAGTCAACTCTCCAGTCTTGAGTAACAGATCCTATTTCCATGAAAAAATCTTGCAAGTCTACTGCAAATACTCGTTTCTTAATGGTTTCATGTGCAAAAGTACAACCATACTTGCACAGAGTACAACTTTAAGTCTCTCCAATCTTTGTACAGATCGTTTCTTTAAATTCTTTTTAAGAAAGGTTCCAACTTTTGCAAAAAAAGATTTTCTTGATGATTTGATTTAAAGATCCAAATAGAAGACTCAAATAGTCAAACCCATATCTCATAATCAATGAAAAAACACAAAAATCCAATCTTTTTTCATCAACTAATACTTATGTAATCTAAAGTAAAGACTCAAGATCCATGTATTATAATCAAAGAAAGAACACAAAAATCTAATCTTTTCGTTTTAGAAGAGTGTTATCATTTAATACTCATGTAACTTCATATAAAAGACTCAAAACCCTTGTTTCAAATCAAATAAAGTACACAAAAAAATCAAATCTTTTTTCATCAAAAGAGTATTATCAATGAATACTCATGTAAAATCTACAACTTCTTTTCCAATTTGTATCTATACAAGACTGAAAAATAAAGGAAAAACTATAACTCTATACATAATTTGTACATTTAAACTTCAAAAGAATGCCTAAACTACCTATGTCAATTTGCATTTGCTATCAACACTAGAAATCAACAAATTAATCAAACAACTCTAGAAACTATAAAGTCAACTAATATGTTTTAAAAGTCAACGGTGATGATTGTGTTCTATTTCTTCGGTCAAACGACCTCAAACTTTTTGGAGACAAATTTGCTTGTTCTAAAGCATGTGATTGTAACTTTGAAGGGTAATCCCTCAAACAACCAATTCGAGGTCCAACTCCTGTGCTCCATTTGCACGAAAGTTGTCTTCCTAATTGAAATGATTTTGTTTCTTTATGTGAATTGATTCTTTGAATGATGGATTCTTCCATTTCTTGCTCATGTTCATCATCCGAGTAACCATCTAACACGGATTTTGATTCTTTGAATGATCGATTTTCGGTCTTTAACTTCGCATACAAATCGTTGTTGTTTGGTATTTCAAGAGCACTTAAAGTAAAACCACCGATAAACTTTGCCTTTTTTGTTGATACCAATGGCATATCTTGATCTTCAATGGTTTTTTCAAAAGTATGATCTTCATCTTCGGATGAGTGAGTTGCTACGTGAGCAATGCTACTTTGTTTTCCAAGGTATTCTTTATCATCATCATCAATGGAATCCATCTGAAATTTCAACAAAAGTGTGAGAATCAACTTTTAACTATCAAGAATAAAGCAGAAAGCAGATACTAGCAAAAAAGCTGACACTAAAGAGAGGAACATGACTAAAGAATGCAAATATTGTACTTCTTAAGCCTCCACAACCTCCTATCAAGTATCAACTATAAAAAATAAAGCAGAAAACAGATACTAGCAAAAAAGCTGACAGTATAGATGGAGTATAGACATGACAAGATTCAAAAGGTAAATATTGTACAAAAAAAAGCACAAATTACGAAAAAGGACCCTAGGAGTCTAGGACCTAGCCTATTCCTATACTACACAACATTGATTTTAAGTCTCCACACCCTTCTATTAGCTATCAAGAAAATCAAAATAAAATAATGAGAATTGAATATGGATTTGTTTTTTTACCTTTACATGAGAAGTATCCACGTCATTTTCATGGAGAAACGAAATGAAATCTTGAAAATTTTCTTTGGTAGGATGATAATGACCACTATGAGGCCAAACCGCCTATTCAATAAACATATAAATATGAGAATCTTGTACTTTTTTGAAGCAAGAAAAAGAGATTAATAATAATAACTAATGAATAATAATAATATACCTTAAGGACACCTTTCTCAGCCACAATCCTCCCTGCAGCCAACGTGGCACCCCCAGAAAGAAAACTTGAATGTTGAAAAGAACCTTTCTTTTTTATCCCAACATATAAAATCTTGTTTGTGCTTAAAACAAAGATCCATTTAGCACCTTTTGTTTCTCCTGTAGTATCAATGAATTCGCCAGTTTGTTTGTAAAAAAGCTTCCCACTTTCTATCATTACTTCATACGCCTTCCTCTCCATCTACAAAAAATCAAGAATCCTGATAAGATTCACTTCTTTATTCAACATACATCACAAAGTTCAATGCTTTATTCAAAATTACATCACAAAATCAAATCTTTATTCAATATCCATCATAAAGTTCAAAACTTTATTTGATTTCCAATCTGGGTTTTCAAAAAAGATAGAAAAAGGACAAGAATAATACCGGGCCAAGATATTTGATGCATTGTTGTTGAAGCTTTGATCTTGGACACTTTTCAACAAGATTTATTTCTTTACCTTCTCCTATATCCAACCTGAGTTTTCAAAAAATAAAAAGATTCAGTTTATATAAACTTTATAAACTTTAGAAACATTGATTTTGAATTCTGATAAGAATGTAAGATTATGAAATGTAGTTACCAATAAAAGAAGGGTTCTTTGCTTTGAGACTGAAACCATTTTAAGTAATAAAAGTGAAGATTGTGACCATAACGATGCCTTGGATCAATCTGTATAAATATAAATATAACACAAACAAAATTAGAAAAATTATAGAAATTCAACAAAGTAGTAATAAATAATAATATCAGTTTATCATTTTAGGTTTCACTTACAGCTTCGAGCCAATGCTGCAAAGCAAGCTTCTGCGCTTTTGAATTTTGTGATAATCCTTTTCCAACCTGAAAAAATGAAGAAAAACTTTATAAATTATCTGATTTTGATCATTTAATTACTTTTTTGTTTAATATTTAAATGGTTTTGAATCTACCTTAGCAGCTCGTGTTCTTGCTCTGGCCCAACGTGATGTGGCTGTTTCATGTTTGTCGATATCAAAAAATGATATCGAACTCCTTTTGAGTTCTGCAAAATCTAGAACTTTCCACCTAAAACAATCATAAACATAAAGAATCTAAATTAGCAAAAATTAAAGTGATAAAAGAAAATCGAATTGAAGTAATTAAACAATCAAAGTATAATATAATACTAACCAGTTTTGTTCAATTAAAACTGCGCAATCTGCCAACTTTCTTCTTGTTCGAAAGCTTTTGTACACTTTTTGCAACTTCGTAGCAGCTTCATGATTAGGGCTAGATAATTGCATTGTACTTTCCTTCTTTTTGGAATTGAATAATCCGTTTTCTTCTTGTGAAGGGATTTTGAGGGTCATTTTTTGAGGGATTATGGATTTCGTTATGATTGATTCGGAATCTTGGCTCTTGAAACTGATTGATTTGACCAAAATTTTACCTTCTTCATCTTCTAAACAGCTGATGGAGGTTTCCAAATCTGTACAGGTAGCAAAGGGGCACGAAATTGATAATCCCATGCAAGTTTGAAAGGAATGTTTAACAGTTTATGAATCTTGATGTATGTTGTTCCTGTTACAAGAAATTCATTACGTTCGAATTAGAATCGATTATCAAGAACGTGTATGGTGTATAAGAATAGAAGATTGTAGAAACTAAAAAATGTAAGATTTATTAGGAGATATAACGTTTGAAGTTTAGTCATTTGTGATGACTAATACGATTACACCAACAAACAGCAAACAGTTTGAACACAATGCTCGTTGTCGATGTAAATTCAAAAGGTTAGGGCTTTGATTGTAAAGAGAAATGAATCTTTAAGAATAATCAAACCTAGAAAGAGATAGATACACAGTTCAGATACCCACTGGCGCATTTCATCGAAAACCTCATGGGCATGAACAAAAGAGCGGAAAGATGCGAAATACATATAATACCGAACAAAAATTAAAAAAGAAATGGGAAAAATCGTGGAAGAGAAAGAGTTAATGATAACCTTATAGAGAAATTGATGAGTAAAGACTGAGAAATTGGATTGATGTTGTGTTTGAGTAAGTTTTTGTTGTCGATTTTGAGTTGAAATTGGAATGGAAACAGAGAAGCTGGAGTAGTTGGCTACTGTGATGGAAAAATTACTCTTATATATAGAAGCCGTCCTGTAGTTTCGGAGTATGCGTGTGAAAGGGGAAGAAGAGGTGGCACGTGGATGGACTTTTAGAGTATCATTTATTCTAGTAATAAATTTATATTTATATTTTTTTCATTTTAAATAATATGTCAATTTAATTAAAGTTTTATATACAAAGTAAAATAGCTATATTCAAAGATTCATATCCATATGGATATCTAATGTATAAATTGGAAAGCTAATTAAAAAACAAATATTTTATTGTTATCTTAATAATTGATAAAGCATACTTTTATTGAACATCTAGAGCTTTTTATTGGAGTCTTGTAATGCAAAAAAAATTCAAATGAAAAAGTTTATTATATCTTTATAATATAAAAGTTTTTTCGATTAGATTTTTATAGATTGTTTGTATAAATTATAAATTTATAATCGGTTATAAATATATAAGATTCACAAAATCGTTGAAAAAACTAATAAAAAACTTGCTAAGTAATACAAAAAAAAAAAAAAAAAAAAAAAATTCCTCTATAGCTTTTTAAAGTTTTAAGAAGTTTTTGATTTAAAAAACTCTTCTCTAACCGATTAATATACAAATTTATCTTCTTTTTTTTTTCTTTTTTTTTTTTGTAAAACTTACATATATAAGGATGAGCATATGGACCGGGGAACCGGCCGGAATCGGAACCCGATGGAACCGGTCGGGCCGGGACCGGAACAATATTTTTGTGGATTTTTAGAACCGGAAACCGGTAGAACCGGCAAAAACCGAAACCGTATGTTGCTATTTTTCGAGGACCGGTTCCAATATTTGAAGACACAGCAAGAACCGGTAGAACCGACGGTCCGGTTCAGTTCCTATTTTCCACCAAGTTCAGTTCCCGGACCGGTTCCAGCCGGGTTGGTTCATTTGCTCATTCCTCTCTCTCTCTCTCTCTCTCTCTCTCTATATATATATATATATATATATATATATATATATATATATATATATGATAAGTTTGATGCATATAAATGTTCAAATTTGATATAAAATGGTAATTCATTAATTCATTAATGATTAATATAATACATCACAAAGTGAAATAATGGATAGACCTATTATTTTCTTACGATCAATCTAAAATTATACAAAAAAATTGTTCGCATATTTTTATGTAATATAATACTCTATAAACAAAAACAATAGATTAAAATGTAGCATAAGACATGATTTCAAAATTTTGTTAATAAAATTTCATCTTTTGAAGACCCACAAAACCAAATGTGAATTAATAAAACTTCTCTAATTCCAATTTAAATGTAATATTTACTATATACTAAATGAAAATATTGGTGGTGAAGTTTCCCTTTTAAAAACTATACCAGCAACCTTTTTACTTTTAAAAACTATATTTGTTACCTCTTAATTTTTTAAAATACTTTGTAAAATTATATTTTCTATATCTCTACTATTTAAAATGTCATTCTCATTTTCTTTATTTTTCTAAACTTCTCTTTACTTTATAAAATGATACTTTTCATCACTTAACTTTGTACATTTTCAATTTTATAAAATGTTACCTACCTTCAACACCTTCAAATTAAAAAAATTTATGCTTATCCTTCGTAGTAGTATATATATATATATATATATATATATATATATATATATATATATATATATATATATATATATATATATATATATAACCTTCATTTGTTAACTGAAAAAAAAAAAATTACATGCTTATTTTTATTCAAGTGTCTGTGGATGTTTCCATCAATATTTTCCACCCTTCTACTTTGTAAAATGATACTTTTCACCCCTTATTTTTTTTAAAGCACTTTGCAAAATGATATTTTTCACCCCTTTACTTTTTAAAATGTCACTTTGACCCCTTCCATTTTGAACTTTATAAAATATCATTTTCACCCTCAATTTTCTAAACTTTTGTGTTGTCCTTCGTTATATATATATATATATATATATATATATATATATATATATATAAAATATCATTTCCACCCTCAATTTTCTAAACTTTTGTGTTGTCCTTTGTAATATAGATATATATATATATATATATATATATATATATATATAATTTGATTTCCATTAATAATTTTCGTTCGTTACCTTAAAAAAAACTAAATTTTTACGTGTTTATTTTTGTGCATGTGTCAGTATATATAATCTGATTTTCCTATGTTTAAACCCTTCAACTTTGTAAATTTTACTTTTATCCCTTCGGCTTTAAACTTTTCATATAGTTATTAGATATTTGCTAAATACTTCGTATATGTTTTATACATGCAACTCATCATTCATCAAATACATTGTCGTCGTTGCAACGCTCAAACACCTTATATTATTGTATGCAATGTCTTTTTCAAATACCAAGTAAACCGGTTTCTAAAAGTAACAATTACTCGATTTTAACAATTACTCGATTTTGTGATAATTTTGTGACTATCGTTGTTGATTAGTGTGCATGATCATATTCTATTTTAAAATAAAAATAAAATTGAAAAGGAGAGTCCATTCTATTTTGTTGGAAGATGTCAAAGTAAAAGTCCAACGTGTCCAAGTAATTTGCTTTATAAAGGGTCCATTCGAATTGACCCGTTCGAACCATCGCCGTTGCTTATGTAATATGTGAGGATGCACCTTTCAATGCCTTCTTTAGCTTAACTTGCAAGCTATATCTATTATTCAAATCAATTAAAAATTATAATATTAAGTGGTTTCTAATTTTAATTAATTATTAAATAAATAAAATGACTTTTCATAATACAAAGCGAATAGCCATATGACAACCAATTTTACACATGTTTTATTAAGCCTGTACGGTATGGGCCTCTCAACGCATTTGAGAGACCGAGCTTGAACGCCTCAACGATGTTGAGGCTGAAGAAACACCGCTCCGCCCAGCCGTTAGGTTAATTCTCGTTGTCTGCTCGACGTGTCTCAACGGCAAAATAATAAAAATAATAATAATGATCCTTTGACTTCATATTTAAAAAAAACAAAAAAACAAAAAAAAATATCTTTAAAGTGGTGTGGCGCGTATTTCCATCGTGTGATGTGACATGATGTAACAAAAATTTGGTGTCGGGAATGTGACTCATACCCATAACACTTATCATTTTTAGACCATCTTCAAACCTTAACATTATTTTTTTACACTATACCTATAGTTATAGTGTAAAACATAGTGTAAACACTAAAATCCTCCAACTCATTTTACACATGTTTTATTAGCCTGTACGGTATGGGCCTCTCAACGCATTTGAGAGACCGATCTTGAACGCCTCAACGACGTTGAGGCTGAAGAAACACCGCTCCGCCCAGCCGTTAGGTTAATTCTCGTTGCCCGCTCGACTTGTCTCAACGGCAAAATAATAATAATGATCCTTTGACTTCATATTAAAAAAAAAACAAAAAAACAAAAAAAAAATACCTTTAAAGTGATGTGGCGCGTATTTCCATCGTGTGATGTGACATGATGTAACAAAAATTTGGTGTCGGTAATGTGACTCATACCCATAACAATTATCATTTTTAGACCATCTTCAAACCTTAACACTATTTTTTACACTATATGTAACGTCCCAAAAATACAGTCTAAAAATTTCGTTTTACTTCAATAATAAAACCATAGTCATCGAACATCATATAAAAATCATAAACAGTGTATCTCAAAATACCATAACAATTGTCAAAATATCATAATATAAACATCACAGGCTGAACAGATGGTATGTGCACTGCAATCTTCCCGAGCTCCTCTTTTGGAAACTGAGTACCTGAAACCAAAACTGAAACTGTAAGCACTAAGCTTAGTGAGCTCACCCGAACTACCACATACCATACAATAAGATATAAAGCACATATTGGGCCTCGCCCACTGCATCAGACCGAAGTCCGGAACTGACTAGGGCCTTGCCCTCTGCATCGGACCGAAGTTCGGAAACTGCATCGGACCGAAGTCCGGAACTAACCAGGGCCTTGCCTTCTGCATCGGACCGAAGTCCGGAAACTGCATCGGACCGAAGTCCGGAACTAACCAGGGCCTTGCCCTCTGCATCGGACCGAAGTCCGGAAACTGACTGAACATAGCATAGTATAATCATAACTACTGGCATAAACACACATACTGCATACTGCATCAGACCGAAGTCCGGGACACATAACACAAAGACGTGCTTGAGTCACAAAGACATCGAGCACACTGAACTTACTGCATCGGACCGAAGTCCGGAACTACTGCTAACTAAACGGGCCGGCATTGTGGCCGTAGACCCGTTCCTACTGGAAGGAAACTCACCTGGTACTGCTGAAACTGCCGATAACCCTCTGGCTGCTATCCAACAACTCTCCGAACTGCTGCTCCTTTAGCTCTCCTAGCTACCAATACCAAATAATAGTAACACTTAGCCTAACTGCCCTCAAGAAGTCAACTAAGTCAACTCTGGTCAAAGTCCTCCCCAAGGTCAAGGTCCTGGTCAAATTCAACCTTCCAGTTGACTCGACTCGTCGAGTTGTTCTGCCAACTCGTCGAGTCCATGCTCCTCAAATCCCAAAACAACCCCGACTCCACTCGTCGAGTCTAGCGAGAACTCGACGAGTTCTCCTTCATCTAACACTTCGGGACTATCTTCAACCGACTCGCCGAGTTCATCCTTGAACTCGTCGAGTTCATCATCATCGTATGAATATCTAGGCCATGACTCGCCGAGTTGTATGAACAACTCGTCGAGTTCATCTTCATAACTAAGAAGATTGTCTTGGACTTGTCGAGTTCCTCTTCGAACTCGTCGAGTACTATGATCTTCATGTCCAATACAGACCCAGTCTGGTTGAATCCTTTACTAACTCCACTCACTGATCCGAATCATAAACAAAAGGGTTTGGGTTTGCGACCCGACTCGCCAAGTCCATGAACTGACTCGCCGAGTCCACCTTGTGACATCTCTATTATGTCGATTACAGTCCATTGCAACACCTTCAACCCATAGATTTGGACTTCTAATGCTAACATTGCACGTAAAGTTGCTAACTTTACGTGCATGCAAGGTATTATGAGGCTAGAACACTTAATCCAAGCTACAAAGAAGGCCTAGGTCATGAAATGAAGCCATGGCTAGGTAAAGCTGCCCCCTTAGAGCTTCTAAAGCTCCAAAATGCTTAGATCTTAAGTCCTTTTCGTCCTCAATGGCTCAATGCTCGGATTGACCTTGGAAATGGTCCAAATGCGACAAAATCTATGCTAGAAAGGGGATCTAGATGATTAACAGTCAAGGTATAAGCTTTTTACCTCTAAATGGTTTGAAATGCTACCCCAACTCTGGATCTATAGCTTCTTCTTGCACCACCAAGGTCCTTCTTCCTTCTCCAAGCTTCAATTCACTCTCAAGGCAAGAACTAACTCAAAAATGAAGTTGGGTGGCTAGGGTTTTGAGTTCTGGAAAATAGGGGCCACAAATGAGCCTTAGGGAAGAGAATAAGATGTTTAAATAGGGTACCAAGTCCCAGAATTAGGGTTTCCAAACCCAGACTAGACTCGCCGAGTCCACTTGCTGACTCGCCGAGTCGGTCACTTAATCTTGACATGGAACCCGGTCCGACTCGTCGAGTTCTTCCCTAGACTAGACGAGTTGTGTCACACCCCAAAACCGGAACTGCGGAAACGTTCTGGGGTGGAGGACGTCATGTACAGTATCATAACAATGCATAATAGTAAAGACAAGCAACAACATCCATTGCATTAATATAATAATTGTAATACAAGCGTGTTCTGTATAGTTTGTAAGACACCAAAAATGTATAATCAAAATAAAGATGAGTCTTGTATGTGCTCCATCTTCTCAAAAGTTTCATCTGTACATGTCTACTGATGACCTGAGAATACAAGTTATTTTGAAAGAGTTTATCAGCATAAAGCTGGTGAGTTCATAAGTATTTAGTGTCATTGCTTGTATGAAAATGTTTGTAACAACTTAATGTAGTAACTGATTTCAAATGTTTGTAAATAGTATACTCCCTAAAAAATCCTATATTTTCCAGTAAAATGTAGTCTTCTACCAAGACCCGATTGTTTGTATGTTTGTTCTTTCGTAATAGTAAGAGTTTTCCCCAGTGAAACTATCAGTATGAAAATATAGTTTTAGACTCCACTCATGTAAGGTGATTTCAAAATAAATGAACTAGGGGAAATTAATGTTTTACCCCAGCAGTATCACCGCTGACTGATAGTGATGAAAATGCAGACTCCAGGTAGTATTAAAAGTACAATACACCTCGAGGAGTCCGTTTTGCCTTTAATTATTAATTGGTTAATTAAAGGTTTGAATGTGAACTCGTATGTAACCATGCTGATCTATGGCTGAATAACTGATGACCCTCCGAGTCATATGTAGTGAGGTAACATTCTGTCACCCCTTGCCCTTATCGGCTGGGACTGTAGCTAGCAGTCGGGATGTGGGAGTGTCTGTCCCGTATAGATCTATACACACAATGCCCGCTCTCCCTCCAGGAGACTCTGGTTACAAAGTGATACCACGATGAAGTGTCGTATCGAGAAGTAGTATGTCACATTCGGTTTATAGTATTCAAATGGTTGTATAGTATGTCATAGTGTAGTAATGTTTTCTCTTTGCTAGTATATAGTATGTTTCTGTATAGTGTATAATATGTTCTCTTGTATAGTGTATAGTATGTTCTCTTGTAGTGTCTCGTAAATGTACTGACTCTTGTATGTATCTTTGTAATAGTAGTAGCGAGTAGTAATCCCTTAACTATACATATTATAGTTAAATAGTAATGTGGTTTGTATGCCTTCATTACACAAAGGCATTGAACTGAAGTGAAAGCTTTTATATCTAACACATATACATATGATATATAACTAAGAGTTCAACGACATTCGGACAAATAACAGGATACCCTAAGTCCACAACCAAACAAGGAACAGGAAATAAGGTGAGCTATCAGTCCTAAGTCCTTCAAGTCTTACTTATATAAATATATTAGTGTAGATATGAGTTTGAAAACAATGCAAGTTTAAAAGAGTTTGGAAACAGTTTTATAAACAGTTCAACATATAAATGAGTTTGATAACCATTTTGAAGTAGTTTTGTTGACAAAGCAGTTAAAAGTATAGAAAGTCCATTTGTTTGCAAGTTATAAATCACATGTGATTGATATTATAACTAGTTTGATTCAACTTGTATCCCCCCATAAAAGCATTTAAAAACATTTAAAAGGTTGATTAAGGGGGTATGAACTCACCTGTAGTGAGTGGTTTGGATGGAAGTGTTGGATAGGATGCTAAGTGTCAAGTGAAGACTTGAACACACACACGGATCCTATTTAACATGTAATGACACATATATGTATCTAATTAGTCATTTAACAACTAATTAACCAAGTAAGGACAGCCTAAAATATGGATAACACTTTGATTCAAGTGCTAGGAGTATCAAGGGGTTGCATCTAAAGAGAGTATGGCCTCACATTGGAGTTTACTGCCCATATGGTAACACCACATGAGTTTACGGTTTATGGTCATTTCCCCCATGAGTTTACGGCCGTAAACTCATGGTAATTAGTACCATTGTGTGTTTTAGGGTCTTACAAGTCAAGGTTAAGCATCCTATGATCAAGTCCAAGCCTTAGGAAGTAATAGTGGCACAATTTGCACCAACTTTTAGAGTTTACGGCCCATGGTCATAACCCCATGAGTTTACGGTCGTAAACTCATGTGTGCTTGATTATTTTGTTTGTTTAAGGTGCTATACTCCTCATAGAAGTGATCTAGACTTGGTTCCAAGGCTTTAGAAGGGACTAGGGCTCATAATGGCCCCCTTATTAGGGTTTACGGCCCAAGGACCAACTCCCATGGAGTTTACGGTTTTGGGTTTACGGTCCTAGTGGGTTTACGGTCGTAAACCCATGGTAACTTCCATCATTTCGTGGTTTAAGGTCCTTAGCTCATGCATGTAAGGTTCTAGTCCAATATCCAAGCCCTAGAAGGTAATGGTGGCACATATGCACCACCTTATGGTGTTTACGGTCCAAGGAGATTGCCTTGGCCGTAAACCCATGTGTTCTTGGGTATTCTTGATGTTTTTACAATGGTTTAACAAGTATTCTAAGTAAATAACTAGTTAGGAGGAGTGTACTTACTTATAGGAAGCTTGTAAGAGTGTTTAAGGTCCAAAAACACTAGTGTGTGTTCTTGGTGTTTTGAAGAACACTTGAAGATCTATGAAAAAGACAAGATTTCATGGATGAAATCATGTATAACTACTAGATGAAGTGTTATAACAACAAATCAAGAGAAGAAACACTTACATTTTTGGAAGATTGGAAGAAATATGTTATGATACTTGAGAGAGAAATGTGGGTGTTCTTGAGCTTGGAAGTGAGAAGTGGGGAAATGAGGAGTAAACTCATGCCTTAAGCATGAGTTCACGGCCCAAACTCCCAAAGTTTGGCCGTAAACACCTTGTTATGGTGTGAAATGTTTATTTGTTACACACCACTCCTAGAAGATATGTAATGCCCGTGTTTCTAGGCTAGGCATTAATATTGACATGATAATCTAGGTTAACCTTTGTGACTCATTTTGAAGAAATGAAAAGGAATTATGTGAATATTATGTGTTTTATGTGTTTTATGCTTAATTATTAGGGTTTAATTAATTAAGAATAAAAATGAGCGTCAAAAATTAAATTTTAGATAAAGCCGATATCTATTAAGAAAGTTGTAGTGGCCGTGACAAGGATTACGGATATATAAAGAATGCCGAAATCCGAGTAATAACGAAGAAGTTATGACATGTCGAATTTTCGCGACAAACCGGCACGGTGCCGAATGTCGTAAAAAGTGAGTTTTTGATAAACTACTTTTTAGCCTTAGTAATCTAAATGAAACTCGTAGTATTCGTTAAACCGAGAAGTTCGATAAAAAGAACGCCCAAATCTGACTTCGTATGAGGAAGTTATGATTTTTCGAAGTTTCAGCTTAGCAGTAGACAGCTAAAAACTCGAATTTTAGATCGAGTGATTTTTAGCCAATGCGACCTAAACGAGAATCGAAGGTCTCGTCATTAGTAGCACAACGGTAAAAAGTCTGACGAAAACGGACGTCGGATGAAGAAGTTATGAATTTTTAACGGATTTCCTGTCCCGATCTGTTAAAAATAATAATATAAAAATTAAATTCAAAATTAGCCGGCGAAGTCTAAACGAAAGTTGTAGAGCGTAATTTTACCTACGCGTGCATATAAAGAACGTAAAAAACGGAGCTCGTATGCGAAAGTTATGGATTTTAGAAGTTTTGGCGCGAAAATCGAGAAAAAAATCCCCAAAACCGAGGAATTTCGCACACGTGGACTTCGGCCACGTGTCCTCGCTTCGCATCCGACGCGTGTCCGGAACCTGCTGAGTCACCGAGGCCAGCTGGTGAGGCGTGTCGCACCCTTCTCGAGTCCGAGGTTCGGTCCAGTAGATGTGCGACGCGTGCCTCTTCCCTCGTGCGTCCGAACCCTCGAAGGTGCCACGAACCATCCCTACTTCGGACTAGACCGCGGTCCACTAAGAGGCTGCCAGCAGACCCTTCGCACGTGCAGCCCTCGTGTGAGCCCTCTCCTGCGAGCTTCAGATCTTTGCCATCTGGAGGCTTCTCAGCCGTTGGATCAGGAGGCTCGCCCCTATAAATAGGAGGGTGCGAGACCTCCCGGGTATACTTTGAAAACTTGTAATTTTTAGCCCTTTTTTCAATATTTCTTTCATTTCAACTTCCCTCGAAGCCCCGATATCAATTATAACCCCCAGAATACGCCACGAAGTGCCCGAGAAGCCCGAAAAATTTATCGTTTCGGTTTCGAAGCCCGACCCTCGCAGAGCCCGGTTTCTCAATAAAACTCCCGGTTTTATTAGAAACGATCGTTTTAGGAAACGAATTGCTGCCCGATTTTCATTAAATCAGGTGAGTATGTAGTTACTTTCACCTTACACATAGATATGAAGTATTTTACATTAAATACGTGCTGTGTGAATATATATTGTTTGTTTATTTGAGATGGGTGTTGAAGGAATGATTTATACAGGTTTTTAAATAATTTAAACTGTATATGTATTTTTATCTACGAAAAATGTTGGGTAAAACATGGGTAGATGAAATAGTGGGTGTGATGAAAGGTGAGTTGGATAAAGGAGATGATCAGTAATATTGATCATGAGTTGAGGGTGAGTGGTGAAATTTGAGAGAATCACTTACCCAAAATGTTGGCCCCCGTCATTTAGCAGAGTATGGATGACAACCATGGACTATTCTAGACAGTCTGTGGAACACTAGCAGGCCCGCAACTTGTAGGTGTAATGAACTATATGTTCATTTGTTGTACTCTACAAACCCATTGACATGTATTGCAGGGGGGGAATACCTGTAAATAATATTGTCGATAAATGAGAGCTATGAACTTAGCATATGTTGAATAAACCTTGGCAGCTATGGACTTAGTGCCCGTTGTATAAACCCCGGTGACGAGGTGACTTTGTGTCTATTCCTTAGGATGAATCCTTAGGAAGGAGTGATAGTTGATTCTTAGGGTAAACCCTTAAGAAATAAATAAGATAATGGGGTTGGGGTAATTCGGTTGATTGATTGATGTTTAAGCATATTAAATTATGTATTGTGGGTTGAAAACCCTATATGCTCACCAGGATTCCAAGCCTGACCCACTCAGCTTTTTATATTACAGGTAGTGGACCCCGAGCATAGTCGGATGATGATGATGAGTGATTTTTGGATTATAGGCCAGTAGTTATAAATAACTGTTGTAAGGCTTATAATGTCTTGTTTATGCTTTTGATCTGTATCGGAACATGACATCCCGATGTTTTGTTATAAAAGGAAATTTTATATTTCTTAAAGAAAGGTTTTGACAAACTTTTATCATGTTTTGTTTTGGGAACAAATTCCGCAACATCTTTTAAAAAGATTTCTCTGATTTTATTTTAAAAAGCATAAATTAAATCGGTCTTTTCTGGCCGAGAAATTAGGGGATGTCACAAGATACTTCCTTTTATTTGTTCGTTTGACGAATTTATAATAAAAACACCCAAACGGACTTTAAACCGGCTAAAAATTAGCAGAAATGAACTTGACTAATAATTGTAGTGCTTGACTGTAGGGTTTGTACAAATAGAAATTTCGGGTTGTCACAAGTTGACCCCCCTTCGACTTAGGGTTTCCTTTCCTTTCTTGTCTTTCTGATTCTGGGTGTTACAACTCTCCCCCACTTAAACTAGACTTCGTCCTCGAAGTCCGCTACGGCCAACTGTCTTGCATTCTGCTTTCAACCTTCCTGCCTAATGAATCTAACTGCTGCTGACCGCATCCATTGACCTTCCTTATGGTCATTACGGTTAAACTAGTCCCTGCAGATAATACCCTCGAGTGCGTTCTAATCCCGTCAATCCTGAGAACGCAACTTACTCAACTGACAATCCTTCCGGTACTCCCCGAGTACGTATGCTGGACATCCTAGAGGTTCACCCCTTTCTCCTGCGCGTTTACTGGCCTTCCCAAGGCATACTTCCCAAAAACAACAGCCTTTACTTCCTTTGCGACGGACATACCCTTCGCTGGACCTACCTTTCCCAGCCACTCCCAGTGCTGATAACTTCACCGATACATACTGAGTACTTTCTCTTTCTCTATACTGATGCTGAAAGCCCCTCCCAAAGGATGGATCAGATAATCCTTCGAGTAATAGACTCATCCCTGCAACGGTTAGACTCATACGAGAGCTGCGCAACAGAGTCAAATCACTCACTCTGAGATTATTTAATCCTGCTGATAGTGGCCTAGCACCTCTCAGTCAACTAACTACTTCCACTCACGAATCCTCTTATTGTTGTCCCTGTCCAATGATTCTGTTGTCTCTGATCCGCTCTCCGGACGAACCGAGACCACCCCGGACCTAACTAATCTGCCCTCATCTTGACCACCGGACTCCTACCGGTTACTGAACTCAAACTTCATCTCTCAGTCGCTCTCAGCGACTTCCGAAGGAAACTTCGGCTAACTAAAACTGCTCTGTCTACCTTGCCACTCTGGCTCTCTAAGTCCTAGGATCCTCGATCCCCTATATTGACTCTAAAGTCTCTACCAGGCTCCACCTGCGCTGCTAAAATCTCACGGGCCTCGCCCAAACTAGATCTAGAGCGGTCCCTCCCTCTAGTTCAGGGCCGGTCCAGACGGTGGGCAACCCGGGCGACCGCTCAGGGCCCCACGTCTCCAGGGGCCCAAAATTTATGGGCTATGTAGTGTATATATATATAAAAAAATTATTACCTAAATGATTTTTAGGGCCTAAAGTTGGTTCAAACTCAAATAAGCTCAAAAATAAACAATTTGGCTTGCTTGTTATTGCTAATTAAACACGTCTACACTGAAGAATAAATGATATATTTTTTTTAATCTTTATTATATTTGTCTTTGAGGGCCCTTTTTTTTCCTTACGCCCCGGGCCCCATATACGTTTGGACCGGCCTTGCTCTAGTTTCACCTGTACTGCTACTAATATACGAGCCTCGCCCACGGGTCTCACCCAACTGTATCCTGGAGTGGCCTCCCCCTCAGGTCTCACCTATATAGGGCTATGCAGGCCTGCCTCCATACTAAATCTCAACGAACTATGTCTACTTGATCCTGACCATACTAACTAGGAGATACAGGCCCTCGCCCACACTCCTCATGCGGACTCTACACTGATTACTAATCCGTTAGCATCCCATGCCGGACATTCACTCAATCTGCATCTTGACTCACTCAAGCCTTGCTGGCGATCCTCCAACCTGGTTTTCCAAACCATCTATCAACTAACGCGAATACTACGGTCATCCCGTAGCCTCACTACACTTCCGTACTACCTACATATTGGTGAATGTTATGGCTACACCCGCAGACTTACAACACTCTAGAACTACCTGGCTACTAGTGAATGCTACGGCTACACCCGCAGACTTACAGCACCCTAACACTATCTGGCTACTAGTGAATGCTACAGCTACACCCGCAGACTTACAACACCCTAACACTATCTGGCTACTAGTGAATGCTACGATTACACCCGCAGACTTACAACACTCTAACACTATCTGGCTACTAGTGAATGTTACGGCTACACCCGCAGACTTACAACACTCTAACACTATCTGGCTACTAGTGAATGCTACGGCTACACCCACAGACTTACAACACTCTAACACTATCTCATTCGCTGATTACTAATCCGAACACATCCGAAGTCGATCATACATGCGACCTAACATCCAAAACTAAACCCATATCCTGACTGGAATCCCCAAACTGATTCCCTAAGGCTTGTTAGCAAACATTCCGAGAACCCGATCTCCTTATTGGCAAGTTTTCCAAACTTCCATCTCACACTATCCTCCAACCTTACAATTGCTTGAGCTGTCTTCCTTTCAAACAAAGATGCGAAACTTACCTCAATTTCAAAACTGCTCCTACTTCTGAATCCTTGGATGATTCTCCCCCACTTTGATTCAACTAACGTCTTACAGCACACAATTCAGGAAGGATTCTCAATCCTTCTTACCATTCTATGCCCAATCTGCTGAAACCACGCTTACCATTGCTAGTGTTTCAATACTAGCCAGTCCAAAAGATTACACCACCTCCAAGAACCCGAATAAATCTCCGGTAATAATCCGCTAAACCCAGGAAGCTCCGAATCTCAATTGGAGACCTCAGAATCTTCCACTGCATCACAGCCTCTATCTTGCCGGATTAACTAGTACACCCTTCTGGTTGACAAGGTGCCCAAGAAATTGCACCTCGTGCAACCAGAAGTCACATTTGGAGTACCTTGCAAAAGGTCTCTCCCTCCTCAAAGTCTCTAGCACCTCCCTCAGGTGCTTCTCGTGATGCTCCTCAGTCTTGGAATAACCAAGATGACGCCGTACTCTCCCAAATCCCGCAGTTTGGGAAATGATCTTTCGCTATCCGCTAATAATTCTCGGTATGCAAATGACATATAACTCAATCATAAGCAGGAAACATAATATTCTGAGATACCCTTATTAACCTTGATGCAGTACCATAACAATAAAATCATAAACAGAAGCTGAATTTGGAAAACATACCAGCGATCTATTGCGGCTCGATCTTGACTTCCTGCGGAATCATGGGCGTTGGAACCTGAACTCCCCCTATCTGTCGAAGTATCTGTGATGAATCCTGAGCTGCCTTAACCCCTATACGGGGGCAGCTTGCCCTGATATGTTCGGGCTGATGACAACGATGGCACAACTCTACTTCCAATGTGCATTCCCGGCGTTTGTGTCCTTTCCACCCGCACCTGCCGCACTTAGACCTAATGCGGCCATTCTCATGTGCCCCTTTACCCCTTTCACATCCACTACGACCATTCAGGTCTCTAGCTTCAGCAATGGCAGAATCCAACTACTCAGCTTGCTGAGTCTGACTAGAAGTCCGCTTCCTCTTCCCTAGTTGCACATCTAACCCAATATCTTGCTCCCGAGTTACCCCGACTACCCCATCAACCGTCTGCACAGTCGCCGTCGAACCCTGAAACCTAGCGCTTACCCTGCCCGTAACACGCTCAATAATGTCGGGTAACTCCTCGCGTACGGCTCGCGAAACCTCCACCATGATCCAATCCTGTAGTGAACCCTCCTGGAGGCAAGGTGCGTGACCCACCTCCGCTCCCTGATAACAAGATCTAATAACGGTATCCTCCCTTCCGAGGGATCCTAGTGATTCATAAGAACTGGGCCCTAGAGGAGCCCCTAACTGTCCCGTAACGATCTCGGCCCGGAAGGCCTCGGGGCGGCTATCCAAAAGCTCCAAAATTCCCTCCTTGACTGTTCCGAAAATCAAAGGAGTCTGATCCGGAATACTGCGCGTAATCTCAGTTGATACAAACCATCTCATCTGCACCTCGAGCTGACTGACTCCTGAACCTGAGCCCGATCCCTCACCGGCGCCTGAACCGCCAATTGGTCTACCCCGTAGTGTCACCATGCTGCAATATATCATAACAACCATCTGAATACTCAATACTATCGAGGGATCCCGCATACACTACCAGTTCCCTGGTTTCATCTCAGCGCTCCTTGGTTCGAGTATAGATCCTCTGCTTTCAGTAGTATGGGCCCCTACTACCTTCCACATCTATCCGTACTTTCCTCAAGAATTGCCTCGACTCCACCAAGTCCCTTTCACTACTACCATCACTGCTCCCAACACTACTCTTATCCTAGGCTTTCCCTAGGGTAACCTCCAACTCACTATCTGCCATCAGTTGCATAGGAAGTCCCTGTTATCTCCCCTTAACTAACTCGTGATTACCATTACATATTGCTTAGACTAGATAATTCTTCGAATGAGAGGTCCTACCCTACAACGGTTAGACTCAAATGAGAGCTGCGAAATAGGGCTAGACATAACCTTCTGAAATTATTTAGTCCTTGCAATATGTAACTTAGCATATTCGTTTACTAGTTAATTAGAGATAACTAGAACTCCTAATAGCACAAAGCCTTCAGCATTCGGGCATTGGGAAAGCTAACCTCATAATCCAATCAAGCTGTTCTATCCTCTAATCAGGAATCTGTACTAGCATATAATTCATAAATCTCATACACATAAAGCAGGCACATAAGGCATCTTCCTAGATACTCAGTCCTAATCTAGCATGCGGTTCTAATAAACATAGCATAACATAACTTGTATGGGTAATTTGGAAGTACTTACTTGAGCTCGGCTGATTGCATGCACCACACCCTTTTCTCTTTTCAAAAATTATTTTCGCTTTTTCCAAAACTCTTTTCTTTACACTTTTTCTAAAATTATTTTCTTTTCTCAAAATCCTTTTGTAAACATGGTTTTTCTCTTGAAAACTTTATACAACTTCCTTAGTTTGAGTTCAGACACACCCGAAAGTGTGCCCGAATCCCTCAAACTAAGGCTCTGATACCAACTTGTAACGTCCCAAAAATACAGTCTAAAAATTTCGTTTTACTTTAATAATAAAACCATAGTCATCGAACATCATATAAAAATCATAAACAGTGTATCTCAAAATACCATAACAATTGTCAAAATATCAGAATATAAACATCCCAGGCTGAACAGATGGTGTGTGCACTTCAATCTTCCCGAGCTCCTCTTTTGGAAACTGAGTACCTGAAACCAAAACTGAAACTGTAAGCACTAAGCTTAGTGAGCTCCCCCGAACTACCACATACCATACAATAAGATATAAGGCACATACTGGGCCTCGCCCACTGCATCGGACCGAAGTCCGGAACTAACTAGGGCCTTGCCCTCTGCATCGGACCGAAGTCCGGAAACTGCATCGGACCGAAGTCCGGAACTAACCAGGGCCTTGCCCTCTGCATCGGACCGAAGTCCAGAAACTGCATCAGACGGAAGTCCGGAACTAACCAGGGCCTTGCCCTCTGCATCAGACCGAAGTCCGGAAACTGACTGAACATAGCATAGTATAATCATAACTACTGGCATAAACACACATACTGCATACTGCATCAGACCCAAGTCCGGAACACATAACACAAAGACGTGCTTGAGTCACAAAGACATCGAGCACACTGAACTTACTGCATCAAACCGAAGTCGGGAACTACTGCTAACTAAACGGGCCGGCATTGTGGCCGTAGACCCGTTCCTACTGGAAGGAAACTCACCTCGTACTGCTGAAACTGCCGATAACCCTCTGGCTGCTATCCAACAACTCGCCGAACTGCTGCTCCTCTAGCTCCCCGAGCTACCAATACCAAATAATAGTAACACTTAGCCTAACTGCCCTCAAGAAGTCAACTAAGTCAACTCTGGTCAAAGTCCTCCCCAAGGTCAAGGTCATGGTCAAATTCAACCTTCCAGTTGACTCGACTCGTCGATTTGTTCTGCCAACTCGCCGAGTCCATGCTCCTCAAATCCCAAAACAACCCCGACTCCACTCGTCGAGTCTAGCGAGAACTCGATGAGTTCTCCTTCATCTAACACTTCGGGACTATCTTCAACCCACTCGCCGAGTTCATCCTTGAACTCGTCGAGTTCATCATCATCGTATGAATATCTAGGCCATGACTCGCCGAGTTGTATGAACAACTCGTCGAGTTCATCTTCATAACTAAGAAGATTGTCTTGGACTCGTCGAGTTTCTCTTCGAACTCGTCGAGTACTATGATCTTCATGTCCAATACGGACCCAGTCTGGTTGAATCCTTTACTAACTCCACTCACTGATCCGAATCATAAACAAAAGGGTTTGGGTTTGCGACCCGACTCGCCGAGTCCATGAACTGACTCGCCGAGTCCACCTTGTAACATCTCTATTCTGTCGATTACAGTCCATTGCAACACCTTCAACCCATAGATCTGGACTTCTAATGCTAACATTGCACGTAAAGTTGCTAACTTTACGTGCATGCAAGGTATTATGAGGCTAGAACACTTAATCCAAGCTACAAAGAAGGCCTAGGTCATGAAATGAAGCCATGGCTAGGTAAAGCTGCCCCCTTAGAGCTTCTAAAGCTCAGAAATGCTTAGATCTTAAGTCCTTTTCGTCCTCAATGGCTCAATGCTTGGATTGACCTTGGAAATGGTCAAAATGTGACAAAATATATGCTAGAAAGGGGATCTAGATGATTAACAGTCAAGGTATAAGCTTTTTACCTCTAAATGGTCTGAAATGCTACCCCAACTCTAGATCTATAGCTTCTTCTTGCACCACCAAGGTCCTTCTTCCTTCTCCAAGCTTCAATTCACTCTCAAGGCAAGAACTAACTCAAAAATGGAGTTGGGTGGCTAGGGTTTTGAGTTCTGGACAATAGGGGCTAGGGTTTCCAAACCCAGACCAGACTCGCCGAGTCCACTTGCCGACTCGCCGAGTCGGTCACTTAATCTTTACATGGAACCCGCTCCGACTCGTCGAGTTCTTCCCTAGACTCGACGAGTTGACCCCCCCTTCGACTTAGGGTTTCCTTTCCTTTCTTGTCTTTCTGATTTTGGGTGTTACAACTCTCCCCCACTTAAACTAGACTTCGTCCTCGAAGTCCGCTACGGCCAACTGTCCTGCATTCTGCTTTCAACCTTCCTGCCTGATGAATCTAACTCCTGCTGACCGCATCTATTGACCTTCCTTATGGTCATTACGGCTAAACTAGTCCCTGCAGATAATACCCTCGAGTGCGTTCTAATCCCGTCAATCCTGAGAACGCAACTTACTCAACTGACAATCCTTCCGGTACTCCCCGAGTACGTATGCTGGACATCCTAGAGGTTCACCCCTTTCTCCTGTGCGTTTACTGGCCTTCCCAAGGGAAACTTCCCAAAAACAACAGCCTTAGTAGGGGGTTGGTTCCGGGAGTTTCATAATTATGGAATTGGGGGTTAAAGTGTAATTTCTGGGGTGGTTTTCTTAAAGAATTTCCGAAGTCAGGGGATGTTTGGTAAATATTGGAGTTAAGTTGAAAAAGGATTGGTGGAGGAGGGCCAAACTTGTAATATTGGGCATATGTTTGGAAGAGAACACGCGATAAAACCGGTGCCCCTTATTGCTTGTTTCCTTGTCTCAAACCCTAAACCTAATTGACTTTGTTCAGCCCCCATCACTGTGGAGTCCTCCAGCCGCCGCCCCTCCGTCGTGAAACTGGAAACCGCCGCTACACTGCTATCGACAAAGACAGACCGCCGAGGAACACGTCGTGCCTGCTGTTGCTATTGTTCTCGGTCGCGCAACGCTTCCTCCCTCCGACTCGTCGTCTACCATACCACTGGCATCGCCGGTCAATAGCCTTGCAGTCGCTGGTGCCGTCTGTTGGCTCCACCATTTTCACGATGTTTTTCTACCATCCGTTTTTCGTCCCTCCGCCGTCGCCCTCCTCTAAGAATGAAGTGCAACAGCTCGTTCGGGAATCTGTCAGCCAGCAGCCGGGGTTCGTCTGTGTGATTCGAAAGTGCAAGGTGAGTTTTCTCTCTATATCCATGGGTCGAAGGCACCAATGCCGGCCCATTACTTAATATGTGGAATGCTAGTTTTCTCTGTGATACTTACATGAAAGACCATGGGGGGAGCCCATGTCATTTGGATATAAGACCATGGGGGGATCCCATGACATTTGGATATAAGACAATGGGGATGCCCATGGAATTTGGATATAAGACCATGGGGGTGCCCATGGCATTTGGATATAAGACCATTGGGGGGGGGAGTCCATGGAATTCTTGGTAAAGACCATGGGGGAGCCCATGGCAACTGTATGTGGATGATATTTTTTGGATGATAATTTGTGGATGATGTTCTGTGGTCGTATGTTATGTCATTTTGGGGAACTCACTAAGCTTTGTGCTTACGATTTTCAGTTTATGTTTCAGGTACTCCGATTTTCAAATGGAAGGGCTCGGGATGATTGCAGAGCACACACCACTTGTTTCCGCCTTCTATGAACTACTATGATTTGTCAATGTTTTGTTAAAACTTAATTACTCTGATTTTGTGGGAACTACATGTATTAACGATTTATTAATTTAAAAACAAAAATTTTATATCATGATTTTTGGGGTGTTACAAGTTGGTATCAAAGCCTTGGTTTGAGGGATTCAGACATACTCTCGGGTGTGTCTGAACTCAAGCTGAGGATTGGTAAAGTTTTCAAAAAAGAAATGTATTTTTTTTAGAAAAGAGTTTTCTAAAATAAGAGAAGGGTGTGGTGCATGCAATAAGCCGAGCTCGAGTAAGTTTTCTCGAAATACCCATACATGTTATCTGCTATGTTTGATTTATGAATCGGTGAATCACATGCTAGTTAGGGCTAAGGATCTGCTCAGTTTTTGCATGATAGAATGCTAGGAGACATGCCTTTGTATGTTTATTGTATGAGCTGGTAGACTTGCATGCTAGAGCTGATTAGTCAGTGATGGATTGGATTGATATGTGTGATGCTTAGTAGTCTTGGGAGTATTAAATGTTGTGTTGTAATGGGAATATTTAGTGGTGTCAGTAACTGATAAGTGTATGCTTTGAAAATTGTATACGGTTAGGATCTTATAGCCTTAGAATAATTGATTTGGCTTTATTTCCTGTTCCTTGTCTGGTTGTGGTCCTAGGGTAGAGTCTGTTATTCGACAGTCTATTTGATCATGTTCTGTATATAATTTGCATGCATAAGGCAACCGACAGTAGGGTTGAATTTCTAGCATAAGTGTTGGTGTGTAGGATGAATGTTCTTGTTGGGTTATTGAGCATTCTAACTCTCCTATGGTGTACATGCAACCCTAGAAACCTTGGATCTATGTTTGACTACGATACATGCAAAATGATTTTTTTCCAAGGTTCATAATCCTATCTAGCATACATGGGGATCTTTTATTCTAATAGTTAGTAAGAATTACATACCTCTTTGTAGCTTGGATTCCTTTGAAACCTTGTGAGCCTAGCACCTCAAGTGTGATGCCTCAAATGCTTCACACAACACCAAGTACACTTGGAATAAACTCTAAGAGAATAAGAACACTTGGATTTTCGGCTAGCCCTCTTTGATTCACTATAGTGTCCGAAAATGGTGAATAATAGCTTCTTTATATAGTATGTTACAATTAGGGTTACACCATGTAAACCCTAATTGTCATGACCTTTCATTTCCATGACCCATGGGTTATGTAACCCCCATGGAGCATCTTATGAGTTTAACCCAACTTGATAATCTATGGAGCCTTGGCCCACTATATAAGTTATGGATGATTGACACAATCAACCCATATATTTAATTAGTCTTCTTTTGATCACATAATTAATTCTAAATTAATTATTGATCAATACTAACTAAATATTATTATTCTTATTATTAATATATTAGAACTTATAATATATTAATAAACCATAAGTGTCTTATTTCTCTCATTTAGTCTATCCAAGTGCATGATGCCATGCAACCCAAATGGACCATGCCAGGTCGGGTCAAGTACATACCAAATATAGTTATGGACTTAGACACTATATCCAACAGTCTCCCACTTGGATAAGTCTAATAACTATAGTTGCAAGTATGACTTCAGGAACCGATCAGCAATCGTAGCTCTTTCAAGGTCTCTCGGAACTGAGAAGATGATGGTGTGCCATTTTAGATAAGTGATCATATAATCCTCTGTTCTAGAAATCAGCCGGACAAACACATGGAACAATGTCTTTCTATTGTCTAGCAGTTGTTTCCCGATTTCCGATTTGTTTGACATAGAACTTAATTGAACACATCAATTTAGTTCTGACCGGGCTCGGTACATGGGTCAAAACAAAATCATCGAGGGGCCCAAATATCACTTCTAATCCAAGAAGGAACAGATAAACTTCGACTCATATGTTTGCTCTACTACTTGTTGAATTACACACAAAGGTACGTTTTATAACATCGAGTTACCAATGCGTTTTCGTACAATCAATGCATAACCAACTCATAGGTAACAAATCATATGTCTAGGTTTGAAGACTTATATGATATTACCGTCTCACGATCACTCGAGATAAATTCCATGAAGTGATACCAGTGAGCGTGGGTTGAATCCAATACTCAGAACTTATGAGCACTCATGAGTATTGTAGCCCCCTTTGTCCAACATCTTGGACCTTTACAAACCAACCCATGACAGTCTCGATTCATATGTACTTCCAACATATGATTGACTGTGGAGAATTTGAATAATATGATATATACCATAACATAATTATTCTGGAAGTCAAAACATGCAAAAAGAAATACTAGTAAATGATTGACAAGAGATAGCAACACTTTACTCATAAATAACAACTTTTATTTATCATCAAATGTCAATTACATTTTACATATTTCAAAATTATCTAACTTCTAAAAACTAATATCATCTCTTAGCCCTATGCACCTAGCATGCTGAAGATGCTTAACCCTACTCAGTCCCTTCGTGAGGGGATCTGCCGGGTTCTCATCTGATGATACCCTCTTTGCCACGAGGATTCCTTCTTCTATTCGATGTCTGATGAAATGATATTTTCTGTCGATGTGCCTGGATCTCCCATGATCCCTTGGTTCCTTTGCTAAGGCAACTGCACTTTCACTATCACATAAAATTTCCATGGGCTCCTTAATAGCTGGTACAACTCCAAGGTCTCCGATGAAGTTCCTTAGCCATATAGCCTCCTTTGCTGCTTCACTTGCTGCTATATACTCTGATTCACAAGTGGAATCAGCCACTGTATCTTGCTTGGAACTTTTCCAAGTAATTGCCCCCCCCCATTTAGGGTAAAGACCCAGCCCGACTGAGAGCAGAAATTATCCCTATCAGTCTGAAAGCTAGCATCACTATACCCTGCTACTTTCAAGTCATCACTCCCACCAAGGGTAAGGACCCAGTCCTTAGTCCTTCGCAGGTACTTGAGAATATTCTTTACTGCAGTCCAGTGAGCCTTGCCAGGATTACTCTGATATCTGCTAACCATGCTTAAAGCAAAAGCAACATCAGGACGAGTACAAGTCATAACATACATGATCGAGTCTACAACGGAAGCATATGGGACTCGATTCATCTCAGCTATCTCTTCATCTGTACTCGGGCTCTGAGTTTTACTCAGTCTGGTATTACACTGAATAGGTAAATCTCTTTTCTTGGAATTTTCCATACTGAACCTCTTCAGCACTTTGTCCAAGTAGGTACTCTGACTAAGTCCAATTAGTCTTTTACTCCTGTTTCTCAAAATCTTTATCCCGAGGATATAGGCAGCTTCTCCTAGGTCTTTCATAGCGAAACACTTCCCAAGCCAGGATTTCTCTTCCTGCAAGGTTGGGATGTCATTTCCTATGAGCAGTATGTCATCCACATACAGTACCAAAAAGCTAACTATACTCCCACTAGCCTTGACATATATACACGATTCATCTTCACATCTTGAAAAGCCAAACTCTTTGACTTTCTCATCGAAGCAAAGATTCCATCTGCGAGGTGCTTGTTTCAATTCATATATGGATTTTTCAAGCTTACACACTCTATTAGGGTATTCTGTACTTACAAAACCCTCTGCCTGAACCATGTAAACATCCTCAGCCAACTTTCCATTAAGGAAAGCGGTTTTGACATCCATTTGCCATATTTCATAATCATGAAATGCAACAATGGCTAACAGAACCCTAATAGACTTAATCTTGGCCACTGGTGCAAAGGTCTCATCATAATCAACTCCCGGAGTTTGAGAATAACCCTTTGCAACCAGTCGTGCCTTATAAGTGTGTACATTACCATCCATGTCGGTCTTCTTCTTGAAGATCCATTTGCACCCTACTGTCTTACGACCTGGTAAATTGTCAACCAAGTTCCAAACTTTATTGTCATACATGGATTGTATCTCACTATCCATAGCGTCCTTCCATTTAGCAGACTCAGGGCCTGCCATGGCTTCTGTGTAGCTGTTAGGCTCTTCCAGATTTGTCAGTGTATTATCACTGATAAGGGTATCACCTTCTGCAGTAATATGGAAACCATAATAATGTTCAGGTGCATTCCTAACTCTGGTGGAATGCCTCAGAGGTATGGACTCTTCAGTCGGCTCAACAGGAGTTTCCTCCTCAGGTTGAGGGCTAGGGTTTGAGGTTCCTTCACCGCTTGACTCTTGAATTTCTTCAAGGTCAACTTGCCTCCCACTGTCTCCTTGGCTTAGGAGTTCTCTCTCTCGAAAGACTCCTCTTCTTGCTACAAAGACCACATTATCACTGGGTCTGTAGAAGATGTAACCAAAGGATTTCTGTGGGTAGCCGATGAAAATACACCTCTCACTTCGAGGTTCGAGCTTGTCATGAGTCTCGCGTCTCACGAAAGCCTCACAACCCCAAACCTTGATGTGGTCTAGATTTAGAACTTTTCCAGTCCACATCTCGTGAGGTGTTTTGGCAACCTTCTTTGTAGGGACTAGATTAAGCATATGGGCGGCAGTTTCTAAGGCATACCCCCAAAATGAGATTGGTAGCGAAACTCGACTCATCATGGAACGAACCATGTCCAACAAGGTTCGATTGCGCCTCTCAGCTACACCATTCAACTGTGGTGTTCTGGGAGGTGTCAATTGTGAGACTATCCCACATTCCTTAAGATAGTCAAGGAACTCGGTACTAAGATACTCACCACCTCGATCGGATCGAAGCATCTTAATGTTCCCGCCCAACTGATTTTCCACTTCTTGCTTAAACTCTTTGAATTTATCAAAGGTTTCCTACTTATGTTTGATTAAGTAGACATATCCATATCTACTAAAATCATCAATAAAAGTCACATAAAAGCGATTAGCATCTCTAGTGGCGGTTCTGAAGGGTCCACACACATCTGTGTGTATGAGATCCAACACACCTTCACCCCTAGCACAAGTGCCAGTAAAAGGTGACTTTGTCATTTTTCCAAGTAGACAAGATTCACAACTATCATCCGACTTTAGGTCAAATGATTCCAAGACTCCATCCTTTTGGAGTTGGCCTATGCGTTTCTTGCTTACATGTCCAAGACGACAATGCCATAAAGATGCTTTATCTAAGCTAGTGGAAGAATCAATACACAATACATTATTTCCTAAGTTATCTTCAACAGATACAGTTTCATACACACCATCACAAGGTAATGATTTAAAATAAAGAACACTATTATAGAAAGCATCAATACCACCACTTTTATTATCAAAATAAAAGGTGAAACCTTGTTTATACAATGCATGAAAGGAAATAACATTTCTTGCCATTGCTGGCGAATAACAACATTTATTCAAGTCTAATGTAAACCCACTATCTAGTAACAAGGAATAAACTCCAATCTTGGTGACAGGTGAAACTTTCCTATTCGTCATGATGAGGTTTATCTTTCCATGCTCCAAATCCTCACTTCTTCTTAGTCCCTGCAGATCAGAACATATGTGAATTCCACAACCTGTATCAAGGACCCAAGACTTAGAATGAGGTGAGTTATTAGACAATATTGTGTATATACCTGCATGGTTGGGTTTAACTTTCCCATCCTTAAGATCTTGCTGGTATTTAGGGCAGTTTCGCTTCCAGTGCGACTTTTCATGGCAATAGAAGCATTCAGCCTCATTAGGGTTAGCAGAAGGAGTGACAAAACCTTTCTTGGTTTTTGCTTGAAGAGGAGCCTTCAAGGGTCTTACCCTTGGTACCCTTAGAAGGGTTCTTTCTCTTCTTACCTTTGCCATGCCCGATTGCCAAGACATTAGCCGCAGTAGGAGTAGGAGGAGTAGTAACACCCGACTTACCCTTAAGACTACTTTCTGCAGTCTTTAAGAGTCCTTGAAGTTTACTAAGTGTAACTTCTTCCTTATTCATGTGGTATGTCATTCTAAATTGATCATAACATGAAGGTAAGGAGTGCAAAATGATATCTATTGCTAGCTCCTCAGGAAAGTCAACATTCAGTTTCTTCAAGCGATCCACAGATCTTTGCATTTTCTGCATGTGGGTCGTGAGGGACTCATTGTCCTTCATTTGGGTGGTTATCATGGAGGAGATTATTTCATACCTCTCTTGACGAGCACTTTGATGGTATCGCTCCATCAAGTCCATGTGCATCTCAAAAGGGTAATAGTCCTCATAGGACTTTTGGAGGTCAGCTGTCATTGTGGCAGTCATGATACATGCTACTTTGGTAGCATCCCTTTCATGTGCCTGAAATGCAGCAATCTCCTCTGGGGTAGCAGTTGACTCATCAATCTCCTTCAGCTCCTTATCAAGGACATATTCTTTGTCCTCATAGCGAGTGACCATCCTGATGTTTCTGATCCAATCCATAAAATTGGATCCATCAAAGATGACTCTCCCACAAAGGTTCATGAGGGAGAAGGAGCCAGTAGGGTTTGAGCCAGAAGCATTGTTTTTGGAAGACATCTGAAATGAAAGAATAAGTTTAGATTAGATTTCAGGATAGTCCTTAATAAAGCATCCAAATGCTATATTAAGGCTAGGACCCAACACAATATTTTATAACTTAGAAGAGGGATGCCGTAATCCAAGCTATAAAATATTTGAAGGTAGGTGAATGACGATTCACCAATTTCCACCATAAAACGGAATAAATCTTATTAGGTTTTAATTGGTTTAGAAATTCCTAGGTTCTTTGAGATTCATTGAACTTTTCAATGGCATGTTTCAATCTCGAGTGTGCCTTTCAAGTTTTGTGACTGGGATGCCGAGGATCACAAACCAAGGTGTGAAGTAACCATGCAAATTACTTGGTACCCTTAATGTATTACCCCTCAATCGATGTGCCGGTTAACCACACACGCTCAATCGATACTATGATAAACATTAAGTCACCCTTTACCTACCTTGTTAAGTTCAAGTTAGTGTGCCGGTTAACCACACACGCTCCACTAACGACTTAAACAAAGTGTAAAGTGTAATTTCATGGATTAGCACCTTATTCACATTTTCCTAAAGTAACTAAGATTGAGAATTTATAAATGTTTAGTTACTTTAGTATATTCATAATACTTATTATGAGAATTTATAAGTCCTTGTTCTACCTTTTCGGCTAACGACCCTCCACCGATCAAGGAAGCGGTGGGTGAGAATGGACACCCATTAAGCTGCCATTTTATAGGCAACAACCTTATACCCCCCTTATAGACCGGCTTCGTGAATGAGGCTTACTAATGGTAAAACGACTTTTATCTTATACATATATAATTATTATTCACTTATAATATTATAAAGTATAAGGGTTGAATTTTAATATTTAAAATTCTAAGGGTTGGAACTAAAGTTTTAATTATGACTTTACTTGTTCCAAAACTTGAGGGCAAGTTTTGTAAACTTTCAAAACTTTTCATTTCTCATAACTTATGATTTTATTAGTGTATTAAAATAAAGACTCTTCATTTTCATAACTCTTGTGTTCTTTTAATGGTTTTAATTCAAGTGTGACTCTTGGTTTTCCATAACTTGAGGACAAGTTATAGACTCCATTAAAACACATAATGATCAAGAATTAACTAACATGGAGGTTACAAATAATTCCTATGATCATCTAAATTCATAAGTTCAAGAACATGATTATCAAGAATTTCAAGAATCATAACATCATGGAATTTTGATATTGGCCATTGTAAATGGATTAGAATAACCATTACACCATCTAAAACAAGTTTAATAACACCAAAACAATTTAGGGTAATGTTTCTAGTCCATTTCCAGCAACAGAAGTCGAAAAACTGCATTCTGAGGCTCCTACTCGTCGAGTGCACGAACCTACTCGACGAGTAGGATGAGTTTTCACATGAACTCGGCGAGTCCCCCCATGGACTCGGCGAGTTCATCATGCAGACAGCACAAACTCGACTTTTTTTTTCACTATTTTGCATCAAGTATCAAACAAGCAAGCCTAGGCTCTGATACCACTATTGGGTTATTGAGCATTCTAACACTCCTATGGTGTACATGCAACCCTAGAAACCTTGGATCTATGTTTGACTAAGATACATGCAAAATGATTTTTTTCCAAGGTTCATAATCCTATCTAGCATACATGGGGATCTTTTATTCTAATAGTTAGTAAGAATTACATACCTCTTTGTAGCTTGGATTCCTTTGAAACCTTGTGAGCCTAGCACCTCAAGTGTGATGCCTCAAATGCTTCACACAACACCAAGTACACTTGGAATAAACTCTAAGAGAATAAGAACACTTGGATTTTCGGCTAGCCCTCTTTGATTCACTCTAGTGTCCGAAAATGGTGAATAATAGCTTCTTTATATAGTATGTTACAATTAGGGTTACACCATGTAAACCCTAATTGTCATGACCTTTCATTTCCATGACCCATGGGTTATGTAACCCCCATGGAGCATCCATGGAGCATCTTATGGGTTTAACCGAACTTGATAATCCATGGAGCCTTGGCCCACTATATAAGTTATGGATGATTGACACAATCAACCCATATATTTAATTAGTCTTCTTTTGATCACATAATTAATTCTAAATTAATTATCGATCAATACTAACTAAATATTATTATTCTTATTATTAATATATTAGAACTTATAATATATTAATAAACCATAAGTGTCTTATTTCTCTCATTTAGTCTATCCAAGTGCATGATGCCATGCAACCCAAATGGACCATGCCAGGTCGGATCAAGTACATACCAAATATAGTTTTGGACTTAGACACTATATCCAACAGTTTTATGATAGTTCTATGGATTGTAGTGTTACTGCAGGAGTGTTACTGCACGAATGTTGCTTGCTTTGTGCTTTATGGAACTCTTGGATGATGGAAGTCAGCTACTAAGTTAATAGGAAGGTATTTATGAGGTGGATGACTGGCATTATGAAGATTTCTTTAGTAGTTGATGGCAGAGTGAGGTTGGGAGCCTAGGTGAGCCTAGGGAGTGTTGCAGTGGTTGTAGTCGCTTTGTTTAGTGAGCTTTAGTGCATCAGTTTGAGAAGGTGACTTGGAAGATTCGAGATGATTCTTGAGAAAAGTATGGATAGGTGTGGAAGGTAGTATTGGGCCCGTACTACTGAAAGCACAAAATCCATACTCAAATCGGGGAGAATCTTGGAGAATCTAAGAAGCTTGGGGAAAAGGATTCTTAAGTATGTTATGATCTTTTGCATGATGGTATTTTAGTTTGGTTCTGGTTTAGGTTCTGGTTTTGGTTCTGGTTCGGGTTCTGGCTTGGGTGCGGATGCTAAGCCGATTAGTGAGCGGTTGCGGGAGTTCATCTCATCAGAGATTTCTCGTTGTATTTCAGAGATATTGGAAGAACGCTTGGGCGCGTTCCGTGCTTGTGGAGCTCCTGCGTTCCATTAGGAGAGGGACCCTGTTGTCAGTAGGAGGCGGTTAGTAGATATGGCTAACACATTCAGGACGATTTTCTGCCCCGAGGAGGCGAAGATCAGATATGCTTCCTTCCTGTTGAAGGACAGGGCACGAGATTGGTGGGAAGAGGTTGGTAGTGAGTTGGGTGATGATGTCGTTGATGTTATGTCATGGGATGACTTCTCGACCAGGTTCTGAGCTGAGTTTGCACCGACGATTGAGGTGCAACAGTTGGCGCGAGAGTTTCTGGATCTCCGCCAAACTACTGAGACTGAGGCAGAGATCACTGCCAAGTTCAGTGAGAGGACTTTATTGGTTCCACGGTATGCGGCGGACGAGGAAATTAAGAAGGTGTTGTATCATGATATGTGGTAGATGATATCAAGGAGTTTGAGAGTATTTCAGGGTGTAAGACCCTGAATGATATGATTTCTAGAGCCGAGAGAGGGAGATCGATTTGGAGCCCCAACAAAGAGTAGCCAGTTATTTCGGTATAGGATCGGGAGAGGCCAGTGCTCCAGCAGGTGATATTGCGGATATGCTGTCTTTTGCTTTTCTTTGGTTGTTATCAGTTTCTTGTTGCTTGGATTTTATATTGATTTGGGTAAGCGTTATCTTCGGGTTATTCCTATATTATCGTTGGGTTCTATCTTTGGGAATTATTTCATGTCTTTTACATGTCATGAACCATTAATGGTTCATTGAGGAGTTGTATATCGTGTAGCGGGTTCCAATGCGTTCGGCTGCTATTCTGGTTTTGGGTCAGAATCGGTTTGGGGTATTGTGTGGAAGGCCTTTAGTTAGGATTCAACAGGTCAGTTCTCCGGTAATCATCAAGGTTCGATGGTTTTAGTATTCGTTCTGATAGGAACGGAAGTTGCCTATGGAAGAGCTGTTGGGTACGAACACTACCATTACTAGGTGAGGAACGGTAGCAGGAAGATGGTGATGTCAGATGCATGAGTTGTTTGGTCATTGGTAATTTCAGGGGATTTTATATTCGCTCAGGTTGCAGTCGATTAGGCACCAATAATTCTTTGAGAATGGAAGTTGGAATAAAGATTCGTTGGTTCAGGGCAAGGGTTATGGTTTTAGTCGCCAACATAAGAACTCAGGAATGGTGTCATTGCAGGGTTATGGCTTTAGGGTCTTAGGATTTGGGTGATCATGGAGTTAGCTAGCAATGGAACACTAGTATTCTTTAGCGCAGGGTATGGGCGGTCCATTCTGTTTGAGGGATACGGGTCAGAGATCTATAAGGATTAAGGAGTAAGAGACCTTCGTCAAGTCCAAGTGGGGGAGAATTAAATGGTTGTTCAGATTGAGGTTGTGTTGGTGGGAGATCAAGAAACTTCCAACCGCAAGTCAACATCTCCATTGTGACCCGAACTCCTGAATGGTTGCAGGATTCGATTCAAGATGCGTGACATTGTGATGATTTGAGCGTGGTAAGGCTATGGGCGGTAACCATGGTTGGTTGGAAGTGTTTTAAGACTGCGATGGGATCGTAGCATTCACCAGTTTGAAGGAAACTATCATTGGTAGTGGCCATGGGTGTAAAGGTGGAATCAGTTCGTGTCGTGGGAATGCCAATCCGGATTGTCAAGGAGTATTTCTTCGTTATAGGTTGAGGACCATTCAGGTCCGAGGCAAAATCAGGCCTGTGTAGCCCTAGATGAGTTGGACTCGTGGGGCAAGGCCTGCGTGATTCTAGAAATTCAAATTGGACTTGGTAGAGACCGTTGGGTCGAGGTTTTGGATCTTGAGTTGCAGGATCATGTGGGCGATCGATGTGTGGCGTAGAAGGGTTATTAGGCTGGGTAGCCTTGTTGTTGGACTCTTGAGAGCCTGGTGGTCGGATCAGGTGTGAGACTGGTAGTCTCAGAGATGGTTTGGGAGTGTTTATTTATTGGTCAGGTGAGGGGTCGTCGGGAATCAGTAGGTCGTGGTGTGAAATGCAAGTACAGATTCATGGATCTCGGGCTATGAGTGGGGTATCGAATTGGGTTGGGAAAAATCTTGAGTCGGGCATCACGCATGTTTTGTGCAGGAATTTTGTTTCGATGGATTAAGGATTGGGGTAATTATATATCGAGGGCATCAGTTGAAGGGTTCAAGGGTAATAAACGGATTCAGTTTGGGATGACAGATCAAGTCCGTGCTATTGTGTTGTGGATTGGTTCTATTTGTGAAGGGCATCGAGATAAGTCAAGGCGGTATTATTGATTTGGAACGGGTATGTGTGGGGTAGCCTGCTATTCGAAGGGGATGTTAGGTCGCTTGAAGTTGGATTTGGATAATCCTGGAGTAGATGACTTGATCCTGTTGTGCAGCTCTTGTCTGAGTCTAACCGTCGCAGGGATAAGTCTCTTACTCAAAATATTATCTGAGCCTTCTGCCAAGCAGAAGTGTTCAACAACAATGTTGGTCTGTGATTATGTTTTCTAATGGGAATCCCATGTATCAGAAGTTGAGTATTCAGCTGGAAAATTAAGTGGAATGGACTCAGAAATGGTTCAGTATGGGCAGTTTGTCAGGTAGACAGACCATCCTGAGACTTCAGATTTCAGGTTGTGTAGTTGTGATTAATTCGCAAGGGATTATCATGCGATGGTGAAGGGATTCGTTCATCTGTGGGACGGGGAGCCTTGCGAGGGTTGGTTTCGGTTTCCATGGAAAGAAGTGATGAGTTTTGAGCATTCTAACACTCCTATGGTGTACATGCAACCCTAGAAACCTTGGATCTATGTTTTCACTAATATTCATGCAAATAAGAATTTTCCAAGGTTTACATCCTAACTAGCATGGCATAGGGTACTTGTAATATAAAAACTAGTAAAAGGACATACCTTTGTAGTTGCTTGGATTCCTTAAGACTTTGTGAGCCTAGCACCCCAAATGTGATGCCTCAAATGTTTCACACAACACCACAACTCTTGGAATAACTTTAGAGAAGAACACTTTGATCACAAAATCGGCTAGCCCTCCTTGTCTTTTCTTAGTGGCCTATTTTGCTTACTATGAGGTTCTTTATATAGTGTGTCACATGTAGGGTTACACCATGTAAACCCTAATGTGCATGGCTTTTCATTTCCCCCATGATCCATGACTTTTAACCTCCATGGAGCATCCCCATATATTTAATTAGTCTCTTTTTTTATCATGGACCATAAGCCCACTATATAAGAATGAATGATTTACAAATCAATCCCCATATATTTAATTAGTCTCTTTTTTTATCACAAAATTAATTCCAAATTAATTCTTGATCAATACTAATTAAATAATACAATTTCATTTTAATATATTAGAACTTATAATATATTAACAAACCATAAGTGTCCTTTTTCTCATTATGTCTATCCAACAGTTGAGATGTCGATGCAACCCAAATGGACCATGCCAAGCCGGGTCAAGTACATACTAAATATAGTTATGGACTTAGACACCTTATCCAACAGTCTCCCACTTGGATAAGTCTAATAACTATATGTATGACTTCAAGAACCGACCAACAATCATAGCTCTTTCAAAGTCTCACGGAACTATAATGATGATGCGCCATTTAAGATAAGTGATCATATAATCCTATGTTCTAGATATCAGCTGGACAAATACGTGGAACAATGTCATACTTATTGTCTAGCAGTTTGTTTCCTGATTTTCGATTTGTTTGACATAGAACTAAACTGAACACATCAATTTGGTTCTGACCGGGCCCGGTACATAGGTCAAAACAAAATCATCGATGGGCCCAGATATCGCTTCTAATCCTCCAAGGACTAGAACGAACAGATAAACTTCGACTCATATGCTTGTTCTACTACTTGTTGAATTATACACAAAGGTATGTTTTATAACATCGAGTTACCGATGCGTTTTCGTACAATCAATGCACAAGCAACTCATAATCAACAACTCATATCTCTAGGTTTGAAGACTTATATGATATTACCGCCTCACGATCACTCGAGATAAATTCCATGAAGTGATACAAGTGAGTGTGGGTTGAATCCAATACTCGGAACTTATGAGTACTCATGAATGTTGTAGCAACTTTTGCCATGTCTAACATCTTAGACATCAACAAACACAATTCATGACAGTCTTTATTCCTACCTACTTCCAACATATGACTGACTGTGGAGAGTTTGTGTTAACACGCTGTCGCGCACGTATTAAACAAATAAATTTATCACTGCTTGGAATGCACTAAAAATATAGCACAGGGAAGCAGGGTTGAATCCTCAGGGACACAGCCTAAAAGTCAATGCCTTTTTGCATCAGACACATCTAGTCAAGAAACAGAATATAAAAGGGGGGGTTTTTTATTAAAACTAAAAACTAGAAATGCAGTGATATTAAATGAAACGAAAATCGATAATAAAAATAATTCCAGTTCTGCTGTGACTTTCCTAATCATGCAACTGATCCAGATCTGATTATTTGAGATGCGTTCTATCTAAGCTGGTACTGAGAAAAACTAACAAGCTCTAGTAATTTCTCTTTTACCTAAATTAGTTAATCAAAACAAGCTCTTCAATTAACCCTAACTTTTTACTGTCTAATCAAACAAGCTCTTAATTAAGATCAGAAAAGTTGCATTATAATTTATGTAAAATTCCCAGCAATATCCAATACTTCTCACAGGCTCGGAAGCGTAAAGATATGATTTTTACAGTTTATAATAAAGTCAAATCCCAAACACGGAACCGATTTATTACTTGTTACTTATTACCAGTTGACAAGAACAATTACGTATTCTATAACAGATTAACTGGAATGATAAAACCCTAGCTAGGTGATCAAACTAACAAGAATCAAAATCAAACATTCATTAAGAACAAAACTGAAGAATCTAGATAGAAGCACAAATCAAAAACTAGATCTAATGATCAAACACATGAAAAGAACTTGTCTTTGCAAAACTGAAAACTAGGGTTTAGCCAGACATGGCTAAAATCTGATCTAAAACAATAAAAAGAAACATTAAACTACTAAATCTTACTAAACTAAACGTAGGAGATGATCCACAGTCTTCAGATCTTCAGAAATCGCTAAAATCGGAGAAGAAACGCCTCCAAAATCGTATTTTCGTCGTCTGGAACCTCTGGAATCGACAACTTAGGTTACTGGAAGGTTATAAGGTCTATTTATACGTCTAGCAGCAAAAACGACGTACCTGCGATCGCATGTACACAACCTGCGATCGCAGGTTTTAAAGTAAGCGTGTCTCGTGCCTTTTTAATGAAGTAGGATGCTATTATGGAACTTTTTGGCCAACCTGCGATCGCATGTACACAACCTGCGATCGCAGGTTTTCATTTTTTGCTCAACTGATGAATTTTCTGGCTCGATAAAACCTCGAAGGCAACCTACGATCTAACCTGCGATCGCAAAGGCATACCTGCGATCGCAAGGGCACAACCTGCGATCACAGGTTGTGCCTAAGACGTCCGAAATTTCGTCTACTTTTCAGATCATTTTGAATCGCGTCAATCGGAGTTACGGTTCTCGAGATATGGTCAAAATACTGACAGGGGGTCAAAGCTGCCAGCAACATCCTTTAACTTTAGATTGTAGATTCTTTCTTCGTGTGATCAATTCAATCGAATGTTTCTTGACCAAAGCATCTTGCAAACATTCCGTAACATACTCCATAAGTTCCAAGCTCCATTTTAAGCTCCAAAACGCGCATCCAACTGCTCCCAAAGCATTGCTTCACTCGAACTATCTGAAATTGACATAAAAACATGAGCAGCACGAGAATTCTATCGAAAGACATGAGTTGAACATTATTTAAATAAATGACATGCAAATGTACAAAATATGATACTAAATAATAATGAAAACTACCCTAAAAGATGCATAAAATGACATCTAACAGTTTGAATAATCTAGTTATTCGGGAAGTTAAAACATGCAAAATGAAACACAAGAATGATACTAATCATATATATTGCCCAAGCACCTTTGAGAGTAAATAAAACACCTTTTATTTAAACACCATATTGATTACTCATTATTCATTGTATAATGTTTTGAATTATCAACCTAATACTTGAATTAAAATAATAGTCATGTCATGCTCCAAGCATGCACACTATGTTTGTCCAAACAATAGTTATGCCATACTCCAAGTATGCACACTATGTTTGTCTATGATCCTTACTTTGTGAAATAGACCAATTGAACATGATTCCAATGATGCTCATTTCACAATCCAAATCCTTATCGTAAATGTAAGAATTACAAATTCCTACCATTTACCGAAATCTGTTAGATTCTAAAATTATATGCATTGATCCTCTTGTAATGACTATGCACAAAGTCACAAAGACTTTTCATTATACATTACAGAGTATTCCAATGGAGATCAATTCCATGGAAACGAAGTCTCAGATTCAAAGTACATTCCTTTGAACATCCTTCCCGCTTTAAGTTTTTCTAATCTTACACATATTTAATGAATAACTTCCACCCATGGAAATATTTCCATATTTCATTTTGACTATCACTTCTGAACAAGAGTTGCCTCCTTTCAGAATATGTCAATACGTTCCTTTCAAAATTAACACTATACTTCCAACTGTCCATGAGCAACCAATCTTTGGTAAACCTCAGATTGTCCTTGAAAACTGCTTAATCATTTTAGTAATATCCAGTCCAAGTACTTTTTCCCTCTTAATACCCTAGGCATGTGGAAAATTTAGAATGGATGAATATTATAGCACATGTAATTGATCCTATACCCGAAGCATATGGGACATAATTCAAGATGTCTCACATAAAGACATGATCCTAGACCAACCTTTTTCTATAATATATTTTATTTTTTATTTGCCATGTTTTCATAATTCGACTATGAAAAGAGATGTCGTAATCATAATCGAATTTTGAGAACACAATATATATAGAATTTGCTTATGTTGAACCATTCCAACATAAAATTCATATATATATATATATATATATATATATATATATATATATATATATATATATATATATATTGTAACGCCCGTAGATCCGGGCTAGTCAATTTAGAGATAATAGGGGTCGAAAACGACTTTTCGACAAAAGATTATTTAGAATGAATAATCTTAACCAAGTTGTAGAATATGTATCAAGGATTCTGTACATATAAAGAACGCCGAAATCCGAGTTATAACGAAGAAGTTATGGCCTGTCGAAAATTTTCGGCAAAACCGGCACGACACAACGCGACGTAAATAGTGAATTTATGATAGAAGACTTTTTAGCCTTAGAAATCTAAACAAAAGTCATAGTATACGTTAAACCGAGAGTGTACATAAAAAGAACGCCCAAATCTGACTTCGTATGAGGAAGTTATGATTTTTCTAAGATTTGGCATAGCAGTGCATGACCCGAAATTCGAATTTTAGATCGAGCGGTTTTTGGCCAATGCGACCTAAATGAGAATTGAATATCTCATTAATAGGAACTCAATGACAAAAAGACAGACGTAAACGGAGTCCGTATGTAAAAGTTATGAATTTTACGCGGACATTTAACAGTGTAATCACCTCCTACTGTTAAATTTAAGATCGGTCGAGAATTAGCCGACAGAGTAAAAAGGAAAGTTGTAGATTTTATTTTTACCTACGCGTGGATATAAATAACGTCAAAAACGAAGCTCGTATGCGAAAGTTATGGACGAAGCTTAGTCTCTACTTTTCGAGCGCGGCGAATTCGATACAGTTTTGTAAATCCGAGATAGAATGAGAATTAGCCAACGGGGTCTAAATGAAAGTTGTAGTACTCATAAACACCAACGCGTGGATATAAATAACGTCGGAAACGGAGCTCGTTTGCAAAAGATATGGACGAAGCTTAGTCGCTACTCTTCGTGCGCGATAAATACGATACATTTTTTGTAAATCTGAGATAGAAGGAGAATTAGCCGACGGGGTCTAAATGAAAGTTGTAGTACTCGTAAATACCAACGTGTGGATATAAAGAACGTAGAAAACGGAGCTCGTACGCAGAAGATACAGACGAAACTTAGGGGCTACTTTACTATAAAATCCGTATAAATAAAGGGTGAACTCTTCATATTTTCTTCACACCATAAGCCTTTCTTTCTCTCTCTAACTTCTCTCTAGCCTCCCTAAACCCCTCCCAAGTCTAGGGAACCTCCCTAGCACGAGAAGGAAGCCACGGAGCGCCCGACGGCTCCGAGAAGAAAAACTTTCGACTCGGAAACGCTGCTCCAGCGAAGCCTAGTTTTTAATAAAAACTCAATGTAAGTGAGCTACGCCTATACTATATTTAATATAGCTTTTAGGGTAGATCCTTAAGAATAAGGAAGATAATGGGGATGGGTAATTGGGTTAATTGTTTGATGATTAAATATAATATAGTTATATTATTGTGGGTTGAAAACCCTATGTACTCACCAGGTTTCCCAACCTGACCCACTCAAGCTTATTTGCATCACATGTATCGATACGAAGCTGCTTTACACTGAGACATTAAAGAGATGTAGATCACTAGTGTAAATGATTGTAAGTTCTGTTTATGCTTATGTTTCTGTATTGACGATGACATCCCAAATGTTTTAAAATGAATAAAAATAAATTTCTTCGGAAATGCTTTGATAATGTATTTATCATGTTTTTTTGGGAACAAATTCCGCAACATTTTTATTAAAAGAGTTACTCTGATTTTTATAAAGCATAAACAAAATCGGACTTTTCTGGCCATGAAAATGGGGATGTCACAGTTGGTATCAGAGCATTAGTTTAAGCGAACTAGGAATAAGGATTTATTTCTAGACTTAAACTTAGAATGCTAAGCGATGATTGTGAGGAGTGTGTCTAATATATTTTAGGTAGTACACCTGGATAGACACAAGCACTAGCTTATTTAGGGAAAATGCCTAACATGCTTTTATTTGCTAAATGGTTTATGATATGCGTTATATGATCGGATCTATGGTCTGTTGCCGACCAGATCTGGAAATTTTATGTGTTCAGATTTCTAAACGTTTGATTACGGTATTAGAACCGACATGTAACTTTTTGGAGTGATAGGGAGAATTACACGTCGATTATTTCCTATCTTACTTCTCGTCATTACACACCGAACGTCTGATTTGGTGTATAGATCAAAATGGCAAGAACCCGAAGCGGAGTCGGGAATGCGAACGGAAACAGGAATCAACCTCGAGTGATTGAGCAAATACCTGTTGTAGTAGAAGCTGCACCTGAACCAATCACCATGGCTGGAGTACAAGCCATGATTCGGGCTATGTTAGCTGAACAAAGGGAAGAAATGAGGAGAATGTTGCATGAAAATAAGGACGAACCTACCATGCCCATTGAGCAACCTGAGCTGATTCCCGAGCAATCGGAGGAAGGGAACTATAGCTGCCCTGTGAGTCAAGTTGGGACTCAAGGAGAACGAAGGAATGGCCCGGAGAGGGGAAACAACAAGGATGGACGAAATCTATAAGAACTTCTTGGGTGCCAAGCCACCAAGCCTTTCCGGAAGCCCGAATCCTGTTGAGATTATGGACTGGATCTCCGAAATGGAGATGGTGTTTGAGAGTTGCGATTGTAGCAACAAGCAGAAAACCGTCTTTGCGGTCAGACAACTGAAGACCGGAGTAGTGAGTTGGTGGAAGTTATTGGCAGATACGATGCCCAAAGGAGCAGCAAGCAAGATGTCTTGGGAAGATTTCATGGAGCAGCTGAAAATGCAATACTGCTCAGAGATAGATCTGATAGACCTAAACAACGAGTTTCAGAACCTGAAGAAAGGGAATATGAGTGTCGATGAGTATGCCACCGCATTCACCGAGAGGATGAAGTTGTTTCCCTACTTGGTGCCTACTGAACTCTCCAAGACAGATATGTTTGCTAACGGACTGCCAATAGACTTTGGCCCAACGGTTAAAATGGCAACTACTTTAAAGACAGTCGTTAGAGCAGCTAAGAATGTAGAGACCCAGATAAGAGAAAAGGGTCGAGAAAAGGATAAGGCGGGAGAAAAGAGGACGTTTGAAGGATCTTCAAAATCCAACAAAGAAAGAAAATTCTCAAAGTCTGAAGGAGGAGGACGAGGTGAAGCTAAGTGGTGCAAGAAGTGTAAAAAGAAACACTTCGGGAAATGTAGCGAGGAAGTGACTTGCTACAAATGTGGAAAGATAGGACATTACGCCAGCAAGTGCGCGTCTAACAAGAAGGTGTGCTACGGATGTAACAAAGAAGGGCATATTTCTAGAGACTGCCCAAAGAAAAACGAGGCAGCAAGGCCAAACACACCACCAAGGCCAAGGGCATTCCACATGATCCTCAACGAAGCAGAAAACAACGCGAGGAATCGAGGATGAGGACTTCATATCCAAAGATAGAGTTATGCAGTAGCCGTGTGGATAGTATCGTATGGTGTAGCCTACTAGAGGTATAGTCTAGGGTGAACTTGAACACCTATGTAATCGTTTTAAGGAATAATATAAAACCATCATTTTGTTATCTGGTGTGTTAAGTTGTTATGTGATTTTCTTGTATGATGACTTGGAAAACTGCGAGACAATACTTGGGACGAGTATGAGTAGGTGTGAATGGTAGTAGAGGCCTATACTACCGGAAGCACAAGAATCACGCTTGGATCAGGGAAAGTCACAAGGTTACCAATGCATTAGTAACTGATTCTGTTTTGTTCATGTCTGTCGTTACCATCGTTTCGGTAATGACTAAGAAGATGATTGTTACTCCGACCTTAGTGGTCATAACAAATTGAGTCCGACTACGATGAGTATGTTACGTGGTTCAGAGAACCAAGTTCGAAGTGGAATCTGACTTAAGCCAAGAAGATTGAAGTAAAAGATAATCGAAGCAGTATCGCGCTCATAGTTAAAGAAGTTGGTAGCTAGAAATGCTACATGTTGAAATGTGATTATATCACATTAGAACATGAAGAAAAGTATATACCATCAGTCTATTATGGAAATCGAATAACTTATCTTAAGATTGTTAAGAAGAAGAAAAGCTTTCGGCTCGGAAACGCTGCTCTAGCGAAGCCCGGTTTTTAATAAAAACGCGTTGTAAGTGAGCTACGCCTATACTATATTTAATATAGCTTTTATTTAAATATAGTAATGTTATTAGGACCTTATAATAATTATTTGGGCTATTATTATGGGTTATATAAGTGTCGTTATAATATCTTTTTAACCACTCGCGGTACGAGGAATCTGGTTTGGAGGGCCGCTTGGTTGCTGGATTCAGAAGTGCTATATGCCAAAATGATCCTGCCCCCCGGTGTTCCATGTCTGGCCCCTGTCTGTACATAGTGGGTGAAGATTATTGTATAACGCTTATGTAATAGTAATAATAGCTAGACTATTAATTAGTCTCGGTGAATATTAGACTAAACTCTAGTGGTAATGATACTAGGTTTTGTCAAAGGAAAATTGTTTTAAGAGTAACGAAGCGCTGTCCGAGTACCGAGTCACCACCTTATCAGGTGAGTGCATAGTTACTTTCATCTTACACATAGATATGAAGTTATTTATATAAATTACGTGCTATGTGTGCATATTATCTGTATACTTGCTATCTATGATGGATGAACGATTTTATACATGTTTTAAATGATTTAAACTGTATATGTATTTTATATCTACAAAATATGTTGGGTAAAACATGGGTAGATGAATTATGAGTTGGATGATGAGATGAGAGGTGATATAGACCACTAGATAAGGGTGAGAGGTGAACAATGAGGGAAGCCTTTTACCCAAGCGTTAGACCCGTCATCTAGCAGAGTATAGATGACAACCACAGACTATTCTAGACAGTCCAGTGGAACACTAGCAGGCTCGCAACCTGTAGGTGTTGTGAACGATGTGTTCACCCGGTGTACTCTAAACCCGAGCGACTATGCAGACTTAGTGCCCGAATCTTGGAGATCATGCAGACTTGGTGCCTAAACCCTGACGATCATGCAGACTTGGTGCCTAAACCCTGACGACTATGCAGACTTAGTGCCCGTTGTGTAAACTATGGCAACGATGGACTTCATGCCGATTCCTTAGGATGATCCTTAGGAATGAATGAACGAGGAATAGCTGATTCTTAGGGTAGATCCTTAAGAATAAGGAAGATAATGGGGATGGGTAATTGGGTTAATTGTTTGATGATTAAATATAATATAGTTATATTATTGTGGGTTGAAAACCCTATGTACTCACCAGGTTTCCCAACCTGACCCACTCAAGCTTATTTGCATCACAAGTGTTGATACGAAGCTGCTTCACACTGAGAGATTAAAGAGATGTAGATCACTAGTGTAAATGATTGTAAGTTCTGTTTATGCTTATGTTTCTGTATTGACGATGACATCCCAAATGTTTTAAAATGAATAAAAATACATTTCTTCGGAAATGCTTTGATAATGTATTTATCATGTTTTTTTGGAACAAATTCCGCAACATTTTTATTAAAAGAGTTACTCTGATTTTTATAAAGCATAAACAAAATCGGTATTTTCTGGCCGTGAAAATGGAGATGTCACACACACACATGTATATATATATATATATATATATATATATATATATATATATATATATATATATCATTGACTAAAGATGATTAAAATCTCAATCTAAGCTTTTAGAATTGAAATGAAGTATAATTTCCTCTCCCTTAATTATAGCAAAACAACTTTTTCCAATTGAAACCTTTTGTTTTCTATAATTAACATTGCTAACTTGCAACACTTATCATAATTGATTATTCTCCCACTAGCATAATAATTATTATTGGCATAACATTTATGCTCCCACTCGCTTTGACATGTATCTAGAAATCAGCTGGACTTCTAGAAATCAATACTTTATTGACTTTCTTACCAAAGTTCAGATTTCTGATACGAGATTCTTTGATAAGACTTTATCAAAATCATACACCTTTCCTTAGATAGCTCACAAGTATGTCTAAAAAAATTTTAGAACTATGAAAAGGGATTCCGTAATCATAGTCTCAATTGTTCAGACCTTTTCCATTTCTCACAAGTCCATGTTAATGTGCCGGTTAACCACACACGCTCCACTAACGACTTTGAGAATGCAAATATCACAATTGCTATCTACTTAAAATCTACTTAGTGAAAGTGTTTCCTCACCATCATTTTCATGAATCGGAGAGAAACCTAATGACACTTAGATTTTATGGTGTATGTGTTCCTATCCATGTGAATTTGTCAAAACCATAATCACAAGACAAGGTTAGTGACAAATTCAAACTCATATGGACTGCACTTTTCCATTCTTAATTTCTTGTCACCTGGCAGCACAAGGGCCTACCATTGCTTCCAGGTTGTTATGTAATCAATTGAGAACTCTCAGAACTCATATGCAAAGCTAACTTTAACTGGAATGGGCATAGAAACAAGAATTATGTCAGCACGATATGTTATAAACCTCAAGTCGTGTGCTAGTGATAAACTACAGGTTTTATTCTTGATTAGTTCTTGAAACTCTTTCAGGATCTTTAAGACTCCCACTGTCCTCTTGACATATAAGACTCTCTTGCCAAGAACCATTCCTTGACAAACAAATATTCAAGAGATAGTGCAGATTCTTATCAAGACAAACACTTCACATAATTGGCCTTAGTTGGTCTCTGTTTTATCCAAAACATCACAACTTACCAATTTCAAATGTACAAGAGTAGAAAACATTTTACTCTTCATTTGTCAAGTGTTATCAACCTTCTTTAAGATATGTCACTCGAGTTACAATCTTGGAGTATGACTATAAGAATTGTTTTGGAACGAAGTATGACTTATCTTCTTGATTTAACCATTTCAATAATTCATGGCTCCTCTTCTCAGCCATAAGAATGCACTAAGATGTCCTTAGAGGACAAATTGTGATATGGTTTCATTAAGATGATCATAAAACATGATACTAAAGTACTCTTCCATCTTTTCAGATTTGAGAAACTTTTATCTTTCTACCTAATTTGATTCTTCTCGTTCGTTCTGCCATACACTGAAACTTTTCCAACGTTTCAGAATTATACTTAAACTTGTAAGTATAACCATATTTACTCAACTTTAGTAAATCATGATGAATAGTCTTATCGATCTTTGTGGTGGATTTGACCAGTGCACAAGAATGTGTACTCGATCCCGTAGTCCTTCACTTGACTCACATACACATGTGAATAAGGAGTTAGTCTTGATTTTCCAAAGATGAAAATTCTCACGCATCATACAACACAACTTGCATGATTCCAAGTTTCTGTCCAATTGAAACTTGGGTGACGAGAATCTTTCCTTATTTGGAAAATTTAGACACCACCACAAACGAAAGAATCAAATCCATTTTCCAATATTTCTAGAAACATACAAACATCATTTTTTCATAAATGCCATTGCAAGGAGATACAATAAAATAAAACAAAACTTTATTTATTTATAAAATTCGGAAAAAAAACTTTTCCTTACAATGCAACTTTAAATGAAAACTATGCTATTACATATTTCCTAGCAATCTATCATAACTCCTAAGCAGCAGCTCAAAAATCCGATCTTTGAATCACGCGATTGAAATCCATCTTTGCGATCAGATTCAACATACTCTTCCTTTAAGTTTCCTTACCTTTGCTTGATCCTGCCAAACATCAAAATGCAACCTATTCACATCATGTATTAAGAATCAACAATTAGAAACTTAATAGAGTTAAATAGTGTACTTACCTGAAGCAGAGTCAAACTTTTTGATTCTTCCTTCTCTCAGATCTTTCAGGTAGTCAGGGCAGCTTCGCAACCAATGCCCCTTCTTTTTACAATAAAAACATATAGACTCTTTGGGAATGGTACACATGACTATAACAGACTTAGCCTTTCCCTTTACCTTTTGGTCAACCGGGTTGACTAAGGCCGATCCCTTTCCATTGGGAAGAGAAAGCTTTTCCGGACTTCCAATGTTACCATTGTCAATGTCCATGGAAGTTTGAGAATTTGATCTTCCACCCAATTTTACTTTTCCAGTGCGCCCAATCATTTCTGATTCAGCAGCAACAAGCAAATAAGTAAGATCAATAAGGGTCATGTCGTGGTCTGTCACATAGTAGTTCTTAATGAACTCACTATACGACTCAGGAAGTGATTGAATAACCCAGTCAACATCCAACTTCCTTGAGACTTCAACACCCAACACTCTCAGCATGTCGATATGTGACTTCATCTCTAAGACGTGAGAACACACATGCCTTCCATCTTCATGTTTCATTGCAAGTAGGGCTTGAGTGACCTTGAATTTTTCAACTCTTTGAGCTTGTGGGCCAGGGAGAAAAATTGGAGGAGGTGGAGGAAGAGAAGTATGATTTCCATGATCCAATCACGGGACATCATCTTCATTAGGAAAGCTTGTTCCAAGAGATTTAGGAAGATCATGGTTGCCTGATCTAGACATCTACAATGGGAGAAATTCAAGTTAGTTGATTTAAGTCCTTAATACAACACCCAATATGAAATATTAAGGCTAGGACCCAACACAATATTTTATAACTTGGAAGAGGGATGTCGTAATCCAAGCTATAAAATATTTCAAGGTAGGCGAATGACGATTCACCAGTTTCCACCATGAAAAACGAAATGGGAATTAGGTTTTAATTGTATTGAAACTCCTAGATCTTTTGAGATTCATTGAACTTTTCAATGGCATGTTTAAATCTCGATTGTGCCCTCTCAAGTTTGTGACTGGGATGCCGATGATCACAAACAATGTGTGAATAACCATGCAAATTAACTTGGTACCCTTAATTTTATCACCTAATCGATGTGCCGGTTACCCACACGTGCTCCACCGATCTATGATAAACATTAAGTCACCCTTTGCCACTCTTACTAGTCCATGTTAGTGTGCCAGTTACCCACACACGCTCCACCAACGACTTGGTAAGGTACAAAGTGCAATTTCATGGGTTAGCACCAAATTCACATTTTCCTAAGTAACTAAGATTGAGAATTTATAAGTGTTTAGTTACTTAGTATTTATCATTATACTTTTAATGAAAGGAGAGTTATAGTCCTTGTCTTACCCGTTCGGCTAACGACCCTCCACCAGTCAAGGAAGCGGTGGGCGAGAGTGAACACCCATTAAGCTGTCATTTTATAGGCAACAACCTTATACCCCCTTATAGACTGGCTTCGTGAATAAGGCCTACTAACGGTAAGACTGACTTGCTCTTATACATACACACACACACACACATATATATATATATATATATATATATATATATATATATATATTATTAACTTATAATACTATAAAGTATAAGGGTTGAATTTTAACTTTTAAAATTCTAGGGTTTGGAATTAAAGTGTGTATGAGACTTTACAAATTCCAAAACTTGAGGGCAAGTTTTGAACAATTCAAAAAACTTTTGGATTTTCATAACTTATGAGTTTAATTAAGGTTTTTTAAAAAACTTTAATGAATAGACTCTTGAACATCCATAACTTGAGGACAAGTTATGAAGTCCATAAAACTATTTATGAGAAAGACTCTTCAATTATGTAACCTATGACTCTTTAATGGATCTTTAAAAGAAATGACGTTTGGTAATCCATAACTTAAGGACAAGTTATGGACTCCATTAAAAACATTTAGATCAAGAATTAACTAACAACCAATTTGCAAATAATTCCTATGATCTTACTAAAACTCATAAGCATGAACATTCATATCAATAATTTTAAGAATCATATAAACATACATAAAACTTGAAAATTTGATAATAACCATTGAAAATGGATTAGTATAATCATTACCACATCAAAAACAGGTTTTATAAGTCCAAAACAGTTTAGGGTAATGATTCTAGTCCATTTCCAGCAGCAAAACTTGAAATTCTGCATACAGGGGCTCCTACTCGTCGAGTGCAAGAACCTACTCGACGAGTAGGATGCATTTTTTCATGGACTCGTCGAGTCCCCCCATATGGTGTACATGCAACCCTCTATATTTTCACTAATATTCATGCAAATAAGAATTTTCCAAGGTTTACATCATAACTAGCATGACATGGGGTACTTGTAATATAAAAACTAGTAGAATGACATACCTTTGTAGTTGCTTGGATTCCTTAAGACTTTGTGAGCCTAGCACCCCAAATGTGATGCCTCAAATGTTTCACACAACACCACAACTCTTGGAATAACTTTAGAGAATAACACTTTGATCACAAAATCGGCTAACCCTCCTTGTCTTTTCTTAGTGGCCTATTTTGCTTACCATGAGGTTCTTTATATAGTGTCACATGTAGGGTTACACCATGTAAACCCTAATGTGCATGGCTTTTCATTTCCCCCATGATTCATGGGTTTTAACCTCCATTGAGCATCCATGGAACACCCAATGGGTCCTAGCCCAATCTAGTGAATCATGGACCGTAAGCGCACTATATAAGAATGAATGATTTACAAATCAATCCCCATATATTTAATTAGTCTCTTTTTTATCACAAAATTAATTCCAAATTAATTCTTGATCAATACTAATTAAATAATACGATTTCATATTAATATATTAACAAACCATAAATGTCCTTTTTCTCCTTATGTCTATCCAACAGTTGAGATGTTGATGCAACCCAAATGGACTATGCCAAGCCGGGTCAAGTACATACTAAATATAGTTATGGACTTAGACACCTTATCCAACAAGAAGGTGGTATGCTCGGGGTTGTCGCCATGTGTCAATTTGTTGGACGTGTCAGGAATGGTAAGGAATGATTTCGAGGAAGAAATCTAATTTAAGTGGGGGAGGGTTGTAACATTCCGTTTAAAATTAAGTAAATAAATAATAAACCATAAACCCAAAGATGTAAATTTATATTTTATATTATATTATTGCAGCCCTTAATCCATAATAATTTAGCAGGGGGTTGGTTTCGGGAGTTAAATGTCATAATTATGGAATTGTGGGTTAAAGTGTAATTTTCGGGGTGGTTTTCGTAAAGAATTTCCGAAGTCAGGGGATGCTTGGTAAATATTGGAGTTAAGTTGAAAAAGGATTGGTGGAGGAGGGCCAAACTTGTAATATTGGGCATATGTTTGGAAGAGAACACAGGATAAACCCAGTACCCCTTCCCCCTCGTTTCCTTGTCTCAAACCCTAAACCTAATTGACTTTGTTCAGCCGCCATCATTGTGGAGTCTTCAAGCCGCCACCCCTCAGTCGTGAAACCGGAAACCGCCGTTGCACTGCTGCCGGCGAAGACAGACCGCCGAGGAACACATCACTGTTGCCGTTGCTATTGTTCTCAGTCGCGCAACGCTTCCTCTCTCTGACTCGCCGTCTGCCACGCCACCGGCATCGCCGGTCGATAGCCTTGCAGTCGCTGGTATCGTCTGTTGGCACCGCCGTTCTCGCGGTGTTGTTCTACCGTCCGTCAGTCGTCCCTCCGCCGTCTCCCTCCTCCAAGAATGAAGTGCAACTGCTCGTTTTGGAATCTGTCAGCCATCAGTCGGGATTCGTCTGTGTGATTCGGCAGTGCAAGGTGAGTCTTCTCACTATATCCATGGGTCGAAGGCACCAATATCATCCCATTACTTGATATGTGGAATGCTAGTTGTCTCTGTGATACTTGCATGAATGACCATGGGGGGGGGGGAGCCCATGACATTTGGATATAAGACCATGGGGGGATCCCATGACATTTGGATATAAGACCATTGGGGGGGGGGTGCCCATGGCATTTGGATATAAGACCATAGGGGGTGCCCATGACATTTGGATATAAGACCATAGGGGGAGCCCATGACATTCTTGGTAAAGACCACGGGGGGAGCCCATGGCAGCTGTATGTATGTTGCATGATATTCTATGGATGATATTTTGTGGATGATAATTTGTGGATGATGTTCTGTGGTTGTATGTTATGTGATTTTGGGAAACTCACTAAGCTTTGTGCTTACAGTTTTCAATTTATGTTTCAGGTACTCTGGTTTTCAAATGGAAGGGCTCGGGATGATTGCAGAGCACACACCACCTGTTTCCGCCTTCTGTGAACTACTATGATTTGTCAATGTTTTGTTAAAACTTAATTACTATGATTTTGTGGGAAATACATGTATTAACGATTTATTAATTTAAAAACAAAAATTTTTATATCGTGA